>NW_025335873.1:1187862-1221269 GCF_004798865.1 Varanus komodoensis | reverse complement strand
GCCCGCCGTCGCCATGGCCCGGGCGGTGCAGGCAGGCCGCGCCTACGCCTCCCGGCAGCCCCCGCGCGGGCGCGGCGCGGGGCGCGGCGGGAAAGCGAGTCCGCGGCGGAGACTGCGCGGAGGAGGCGCGGCGCTTGACCCGGGCCGCCCCCTCCCCCGCAAATCTGGCTGCTCCCTGCGTTTAAACTCCTCAGGCTGAAATAGTCTGCAAAATGTGCTTATGTTCTGCATCTCTGCTTCTGATTAATGATGTATTTTTATACCCTGAGTTATTGCATTTGTGTCTTGGAGACAACTGACTAGTAAAACTGAACGCCTTGAGCTTTGGAGTGGAATTAAATTAAAATGCAATAATAATCTTGAAATGTGGCCTGCAATAAAATCCCAATCCCTGAAAATACCTTCGTTGGAAACAGGCAAAATACCTCCATTTACTTTTTTTTTAACAAACCCTCAAAAAGCAGTTTCAGTGTGCGTGTGCAAATACTCCTGACCCAAGGCACTTGGAGAGTGATCAACAGTGCCCGTTCCACGGAGCCCGTGCTTACGCAACTTTCCACGCACGTGGACAAATCTTTCCTAAAGCCACGGCGAACATGGGCTTCCTGCGGCCTTGTGCAGAGCCTGCCCTGCCTCTTTAACTGGTGACCATTCCGTGGTTTCTCTGATTTTGGCAGTTGTCTCCCAGTTTGCAGAAGCCAAAATCCCGTTCCCAACCCAGGCAGCTCGAACTGTAGCACAGCCGGTTGCTGGCCGTTGGGTTTTTCCAGAACGGAGCTCAGGCCTCAGGGTGGAAGAGGCCGATGCCCCGACGTCACCCCCCGCCCCGAAAACCTTGGCCTGGCGGTCAGGATGCGGGGTCTTTCCAGGGAGGATTTTGCCAGGCGAGGAGTGGAGGATGCTTCCCAGAGGCAAAGCCTGGCTGTTTCCTCATTGCAGAAGAGCGCGCTCAGCCTGCTGACCTGCGGAGCCATCCCAGCGAGGCGAACATGGAAGCCGGGTCGTCTCGCCTGCACCGGAGCGAGCGCAGCGGGGCTGCAGCCGTCCGCAGAGAGCGCGCCGACTCGCCGACCCACCGGCCCGGGGGCTGCTGCGCCAGACGGGCCAGATACGGGACCCCCGGCGGCCAGTGGGGTCCCCGACCCGGCTTTCGCAGAAGAGCCGCCTCCTTATTCACCTCCGGACCCGAAGACCGCCCGCCTCCTCTTCCCGGCCTTCGCAAGCGACGTGCCTGGGCACGGACCCGTCGAAGCAGCAGCCCGGGGGGCACGCGGGCCCCTGCGCCTTCGCCATTGTAGGTCGGCGCCTTCCCTGTGCGGCGGGCGCTTCCTTGTGCCCTCGCCCCCAGCCGGCTTCTGCTCAGCCACTCGCTGACCACGCCTGGTGCAGGATGCCGAGGGGCAGCCATCTTTCTGTGGGAAGAGGCTGTGGGGGATTCTCTTGAAAAGCTTCGGTTTGGTACCAGGACAGGGCTCAGTGCCCTGCAAGAGTGTGAGGCCCATGGGTGCCCCAAAGGGGGGGTGGGAGAAGGACACACCAGCTGCACACACCAACGATAAGCAGGGTGGTATGGCACAGTGGTTAGAGCACTGGATACAGGCATGGAGCTCACTGGCTGACTTTGAGCCCATCGGACTCTCAGCCTAGCCTACCTCACAGGGTTGTGGTTGTAAGGATAACATGGAGAGGAAGAGTACCTAAACCTTGGAAGGAAAAGTGGAGGATCAATATAGTCAGTATAGATGCAATTTAGAAATAATCTGCATAATCTACATGGAAACTCCGTCGTCTTACTGTGGAAGACTGACCAGCTGAGCGGCGTTCCACGCTTGGCCACGCTCCATGCCAACCAAGTCCCAGCTCTTCCTTGAGATGGTTTAAACCAGATGAGCGGCTCTTTAAACCAGACCTGGGCAGGATGCCCCTTCTAGTGGAAGACGCCTCTGAAACCGAGGGCAGTCCTCTGGTGGCCCTTCAAATAGAGGCCCATCCTCTGTAAAGTAGGACACCTGGCCACCCTCAGGACTGGGCTGTGTATTTAATGTGGGAATTGAGGGTTTTCCTGCTCTCCGTTTGGGATGAAACCAAACCCCTGGCTGCTCACAGAATAATCATCTGCCAAGACATTATTAGCTGGCCTCCTTTCGACTGCAGAAGATAATTGTCAGTCTGGTGGCCAAGATCAATTAGATAAATTAAATGTGTTTAGCTCTTTGGCAGCATTTATTTTGGTCCTGCTGGTCACAGAAGAGGGGAGTGGCCAGGCACGCAGGCAGAAATGCGAGAATGCCCGCTTTCTTGGTCCCCACAAACTCTTCCGATCCCACCGGTGGGCACTTGGTCAAGCTGTCTTGACAACCAGCCTTCCCCATCTGGTGACTTCTAGACACTCTGGATTTCAGCTCCTATCAGTCGCAGCCAGCATGCTGGGAGTCATGGTCCAAAACATCAGGTGGGGCAAGATCCACATTGAATCCTTGAGGGCTAGAAGCTTGACTTCTGAAGGGGAGGAAGCACCAAATACCATTTCTCTGCTTCCTAGCACAGCTGCTGCTCCAAACTGTACAACTGCTTCTATCTTCCTCATGCAAAAAGCAAACATGACAGAAAATGCTCTCCAGCCCTGATCTTGCTTTTAAGAAAGAAGCTGCCAGAGCATGTGTTCTGCACTCCCACATTCAAAACTCACTGCCGGTGACTGCAGGGACAAAATGGAGTTTGCTGTTGCTGACTTGGACAGAAGAACTGTTCTGTTGCAGGCAAAGAAAATATATTTGAAAACTGAAAATGATGAGCATAGACATGCCAGGCTGGTCACCCCTGACTATTAAATAGGGTGCACTTTTCAATAAATAGGAAAAAGTTCATGGAGGTGCTGGCCTTCCCCCCAAACCCACTGCTAACTCAGCCACTGGCATGAGGAATGGCCCAAGGAAAGGGGGGAGGAAGCCCCCCCAAGCTTTGCCCCATCCTGTTAAGCACACGAAGCCCCCAGGTTCTTCCCGGCTCTCCGCAGATGGAGCGCTTCTTGCCCCGGTGAGCTGGCAGCAGAAAACACGGCTTCTCTCTTGCAGTATGACCGTTCCCTGTTCGGTGAGGTCCCCATGGTGGAATCCGAGCTCGTGGTGCTCTTCTGCTGCTTGCTGACTGGAGGGATCGCGTTTGTCTATTCGCACGAGGTGGGCAGGGCCTTCTGGGTGGGAGGGTGTGCAGGGTCAAGCACCTGTTCAACAGGTCTCCAGGTGGGGCCGGGCAAGTGCCCCTGGAGGAAGGCCGGGATTCCACAGTGGAGCCCCGTGGTCCATAGGCCAGGACGCCTGGAGGAGCACAAGCCGCCCATGCCCGGTGCCAGGCCAGCGCCAAGGATCGGCATGGGTGGGCCCTGCCAAGGCCCCCCATGCAGCAGGGGCCTGTTCACAGAGGGCCACTGGAGATGCTCTGCCTTTCCCTGTTGCACATCCCCGGTGCACTGGCCAGGCAACCGCGGTGATGAGGAGAAAGCTCCTATGCTCTGGTGGACTGGCTCCTTGGCTCTCCGCCGGTCCAGGGGGCTCCTGAATGGCACAATTAAAAGGCCTGTATCTGGATGCTCAAGACTGCAAGGGCAGGATGGGGGGGCCTAGCCTGGCAGCTGTGCATGTGAAGGGACTAAACCCACTGCAAGCTGCGACGCCAGGTGTGCCTCACGCACCAGCCCTGAACCTGTCCAAACTTCGGCAGGAGTGTCCCTGCGCGAGCTGAACGTGAGCCAGTAGCGTGATGCAGCAGCAGAAAAGGCTCATGCCACCCCGGGCTGCATAAGGAGAAGCACAGTGTCCGGCTCATGGGCAGTCATCTGGGTTTCCCATGTTAAGGTGGACATAGATAAAATGGAGCGAGCCCTGAGAAGGGCAGCCAGGAGAGGGTGGGCTGTTCTGTGGAGGGGCTTGAGAAGACTGGGGTGGGTGGGGGCACAGCAGCGGTCTCCAGATATCTGGAAAGCTGCCATGCAGATGAAGGTGGATATTCCATCACTGGAAGTATTTTAAGTGGAGGCTGGACGGCTACCTGTCTGGTTCAATGAAGCTGTTTTAGTCTGATTGGCAGGTTAGTTTTGATGATCTCCAAGGTTCCTCCCAGCTCTTAGTTTTTCTGAATCCTATAAAGGACCAAAAGCAGCCTAAGGGGATGCTCCACCATCGCCTCTTTGCACCCCAATAGCCTTTACACCTCCTCAAACTTTCAGTGGTGGCTTCATTTTGGTGGCTTTTCTCTCTCCCAACCAGAACTTGGTTGCTTGAACTGGGCTCAGTTTCTCGCCTGGCCAGGGAATTGTAGGGTTTCCTACCTGGCCCTTGTCTGAAAATGCAGGATCATGCCCTTAAAAAGATAAGCAGGATTCCCACTGACACACGGTCACCAAGACTTAGATTCACCCTTGCATGCGCTGCCTTGGTTCCTTTCGGCCCCACTGCACTTTCTGGCTCAGTGGCATTTCCTCTCCAACTGTAGGCACGAAAGGCTGCGAACCAGGGGGGCCTCATCCAGGCCACGGCTGCCTCCCAAAAAGCTCGCTGGCTCATCCTGTTTAGCCTGCTTTTTGGCGTCGTCTCAGCCAGCTGGGTGATCTACGTACTGGTAACGCTGAACCTGTGATCCAGGACCTCGGAGATTCCTGACCTCCCCTTGGCAGACACACCTGGGGCACAGAGGAGAGAGGACTCCATGCAGAAGTCTTGTCCAGAGCCACCTGGCCACTGCCCCTTGCTGGGGCCTCCCCTTCGAGCAGGCCGATTGGCCACCCTAGCCGGAGCCTTGGTGGATTGCTCTTATCAGCTATACTGGCCGGAGGAAACAGCCAGCAAAAGTGGGAAAGATGCTTCCCGAATGGATGAAACACACACGACCCCAGGGAAACAAGTCCAGATCTTGAGCACGTTGGCCCAAAATAGATGGGGCGCAACGGATACCCCCTCCATCGACCCAAAAGTAACTCCGGGGGGGGGGGCTGCCCTTCCGGTCCTCTAGCATCTGCCCCCCAACCAAGACGGATGTTGCACTCTGCTCGTGGTAGGGAGACGCTGGCAACAGGAGCGACACCACAAATGTTTCCTCGTCAGGGACTGTGTGCAACGCTCAGGTCGCACCTGCCCTGTGCATTCCCCAACCTGGTGCCCTGGTGATGAGGCCCATGGGTGTTGCAGTTCAGCAGACCCTCAAGGGGAAGCAACCTTGGGGGAGCTCCGGCTGCCCCGGGCTATCTGCCCCGAGATGGCGAGGCCTGGGGGTGCCAGCAGGAGGCCCACCGGATGGATGCCTTTGGAGCAGTCGCCAGCTTTAACAGCGAAGATGAGGGAGAATTTACCTCGGTTCCTTTCCCACAAATGGCACGGGCGATTGCGATCGAACCCATGGCTGTCAATCTTCTATACGGTCGCTGTGGATTGGTCGCAGATTTGAAAAGCCGTGATAAATGCTCACAAATGCAGCAATAGATGAAAATCAGTCATGACGGCGGAACGTCCTTCCGCCAGGAGTCGCACCGCAGGACCAGACCTTCTCCTTGCCACAAAAGCCTTCCGAGAGGCCCCTGCTGGGGCCAGTGACCGGGCGGAGCAGGGCCAGCTCCTCCGTTTCCCTCCCCACCGCCCTTCTGTCCCTCTTTCCTTGTGCGTTGTATCTGTTATGCCTGCAGACGGGGCTCTCTTGTCTTCCTGAAGAGACATAAGTGTTTCTGGGCTGAGGAGCGGGGCCACATACTGCAGGTCATTCATGTGCAAAGGGGAGGTGCTGAGCACCCTTCCGGGATCTGTGTGCACTCGTGCAATCCTCAGCCCTGGCTTCAGGCCCAGAAGGAAAGGGTAGCTTAGCCCATCGTTTTATTTTGCCGTAAAATCTAACCGAGAGCTACTTAGCACTGACGCAGCTCCTGGCTGAACATATGGTCCGGAACGCCTCCGGAAAAAGAAGCCAATCCTTTGCAGTGAAAGAAAATACTGAGAAGAGCAGAGACGCTGCAATTTGGCCAGCTTTTGTTTTGAGAAGAATCCATGTCACTCGTCTTCCTGGGTAGGTGGAACACCAGGGCAGGCGGGGGGAAAGGCGTGTCCTTTGCAGGCCCCCAAATCTTACAAAGGGTTCCCCTCATCTGCCGAAAGGTGTGTTTAGGGCAAAGGTTTGCTTGCCGTTTCTGGTGCAAAGACAGGACGAGCGGCATTCTTGCAAAGAGACATTTAGCTGGCTGGCAAGACAGTGGGAAAGTTGCCAGTTTCACTACCAACCCAGAGGAAACCAAAGAAAGGGGGAAAAGAAGAGGAGCTAAAATGCAGCTTAAATTCAGCCTACAAAAAAATAGTTAAAAAAAACCTTAAAGTTTTGTACGTCAAATATTGTCATTCTTTCAACCTGTTAAATCACACATTTGTGTGAATATACAATCAGTTGCTAATATCTGTACATCAAATTGCTGGCTGTTAAAAGACACAGTTACAGGGGCCAGTTGAAAAGTTGGCAACTATATTCTCCTCAGGAAAAGGACATGCTTAGCAAACCCAATGGCTGTCAGACCGAAGACGGCATTTTCAGCATGGTCCATAAAACAGTATATACCATACATATCAGCATATATGGCAACTCTTGTCTTTTGGGGACTGTTTTTCTGGCATTTGCCCTATGTCAGGTGTATTCTATCCCCTCTGCTATTTAACATCTATATGAAACTGCTGGGAGAGGTCATCAGGAGGTGTGGGCTGCGGAATCATCAATACGCTGATGATACCCAGCTCTACCTCTCATTTTCCACTAATCCAGGTGAGGCAGTGGCTGTGCTGAACCGGTGCTTGGCCGAGGTAAGGGAATGGATGAGGGCAAATAAACTGAAACTCAACCCAGACAAGACGGAGGTCCTGTTGGTTGGCGGATTGGGCTTCGGAGAGGGTGGATTTGACCTGGTCCTGAATGGTGCAACACTCCCTCTTAGGGATGAGGTCCGCAGCTTAGGAGTACTCCTCGACCCTGGAAGCTCAGGTGACAGCGGTGGCGAGGAGCGCCTTCCTTCAGCTTCGGCTGATTAATCAGCTGCGCCCCTACCTGGAGTTCGACTGCCTGGCGACGGTGACACACGCGCTGGTGACTTCCCGCCTAGACTTCTGTAACGCGCTTTACGTGGGGCTTCCCCTGAAGACGGTCTGAACACTTCAATTGGTGCAAAATAGAGCTGCCAGGTTGCTGACGGGGATGGGGCGTTATGCTCACATGACTCCAGTCCTCCGTCAGCTTCACTGGCTTCCCATTGAAGCCCGGGCCCAATTCAAGGTGTTGGTGATGACCTATAAAGCCCTAAACGGCTTGGGTCCTGGCTACCTGAACGAGCGCTTACGTCCGTATATGCCCGACCGCCCTTTGAGATCTGCGGGAGAGTCCCTTCTCCGGGAACCCTCCATGAAAGAAATTAGGAGAGTAAGTACTCGGAGGAGGGCTTTCTCTGCGGTGGCACCCAACCTATGGAATTCACTCCCCAAAGAGGTCCGCCTGGCACCGTCGTTACTGGTTTTTCGGCGCCAGGTAAAGACCTTTTTATTTAAACATCATTTTAATTGTTAAAACATATGATCTGGCCAGGGCAACTTCTTCTTCCTTCTCTTTCTCCTCCTATATTTTTATTTACTTAATTTATACTGATAATTTTAATCTTATATTTGTAAATCAATGTATTTTTTGTATTTTTGTATTTAATGGTAATTTATTATGTGCTATTGTATTTCAATGTATTTTATTGTGTTGTAAGCCGCCCCGAGGTTTCGGCAAGGGGCGGCATAGAAATGTAATAATAATAATAATAATAATAATAATAATAATAATAATAATAATATAATAATAATAATAATATTAACTGACCTCCAATTTTTGCTTCGCTATTTTGAGGTTCAAGGAAATGGTACGTGCAGGTACTTGTCATTCAGAAGGTTCTAGGCTCTCGTGACGTGATGCCACTGTATTTTAGCTCAGAATTGGAGGCCAGCACCAGCCTGCAAGGGGGCTGGTTGCGAGGAGGGCCTGCCCCGGAGCCATGGACGGGCAGGAGAGAGGGAAGAGGCTCAGGCGGGCAGCCCCATGCTCTGCACAGCCAGCCACCGGGGAATGCTCTCCTTCCTCCTGCGGCTGGCCTGGAACGGTGCGCGGCCCCCCAGGGGGACGGGGTGGGCGCCAGACTTGAGAATGGGCTGGATGCAAAGCTCACAATTCAGGCTGAGCTCCCCCAGAACCTGTAAGAAGTTTTTTTAAATGCTTATTAATAAAATTGAGCTTGTAAATACCATTGTCTCTTACCTTTTTTTTTTTTTAAATGACGACTATGATGAAAATGTTTCACCTGGCACACAAGACAACCCGATTTCTGCCGTGCTATTTCCAGTTGGTCTTAAAATCTTAATTACATTGATGGCACAACGGGGGGGACTAAAGGCGCACGCACACGCACAGAATATATGCGTTATGGATTGCCAAGAGGAGCCAGTGCCGCAGAATTTGGATGCACTTCCAGGCTGGGTCAGCAGGAGGCAAGCTTTCCTCAAAGAAGTTTTCAGGTGTGGGTGCAGATGAGAGCCCAGGCTCAACAGGTCTCCTCCTCTTGTGCATTCTCTCTCGTGGCTCCAGGAAGGGGCACCCCTCACCCGCTTGGCATCTCTGAGAGGGCCGGAGAAACCCGAGGCCCTCTGCCATCAGAGCCAGCAGGAAACCCAGGCCCAGCTTGGCATGAGGCTCCAGTACAACTGGCCCTTTGCTGAAACAAGGACGACTAGGATGTTACTTTGCCTCTCAAGGCTGTCCTCTCGCTGGCGGAGACAGGCGGTGCATGCTGCCGGTCCCAGCTTCAACAGGTCCAGAAAATGCCCTGCTTGAGGCCAGAGTGGCAGTCTGCTTTGACGACCAGGAGCAGGGTCACTACAAGGCAGTCCCCTTTGCCCCTCGCCATCCTTTCCCAGGAGGCCACTGTGCCGAGTGCCACATTTATTATGTGGGAGAGGAAGCATGCACAGCTCTGGTTTGATGCGTGCCCAAACGGCCGTCCATACTGCCCCAACCCAGGGGCGCCTCTTCATCCAAGCCAAGCCGGTCCCAAATTCTTCCCAAGGTTCCCCCTCCAAGCGCCAGTGACGGCACCTGCCCCTTTTCCAGGGGCATCTGCCGCTCAAGAACCACGCGGTCCCTGCCTCTCCTCGGCCTTCTCCATTTAGGTCACCTGTGCAAGAGGGGAGGATGCTGAAGAGACTCCCTGGGAGTGGAGCAACTGGATCCTCCCACTCTGTGTCCACACAGGACCCAGCACGGGACCCGAATGTCCACATATTAATGGGCAGTCCCGGTTTGTAAAAGCAAATAGCATCAGTGCTAGTAATAGCAGCGCCCTTTTATCGCCCATTAACTGTGAGTACAAATATCAGTGGCTGGGCGAGGACCGATCTTACAAGCCCAGCGGGAGGGTGTGTGGAGGAAATTCTCCCTGTGCCGACACCTGTGCTCTTCCCTCACCTGTCTCCTTTCTGCCTCCAGGGGCCAGCGGCTCCTCTCCTCCTTCCTCCACAGGAGCAAAAGCAGAGGGCAGGGAGCTCTCCAACCCGGATGACAGCTGAGCCGGGACGCACTTTTCCGCAGAGAATTTGCATATGCTGATCTATTTTGACGCAGAATCGGCGGCGATGTAGGCTCCGGGAGGGCCGTGGAGGCTCCAGCCCAGGATTGCAAGGGGCCGCCCTCACCGAGGGCAAGCCAGCCCTTGCCCGGAACTCCTAGCACATTGCTCCCCAACACAAAGGGGAAGCATCGCCTTGCCCCGGGGGGCCTGTGGCGGGGCCGTCCTCTGGCCCTTCGGGGGCCACTGCCCTCCCCCCAGCAGGCCGCCCGATTAATGGAGACCGGCACCTCAGGGCCGGCCTGGACTTCAGAGCAGCTCTGCCTTGAGCAGTGGGCAGAGGAACCGGAGGCCAAAGGAGTGGCCCTTTCTACACCAACACGCAGCTGAAATCTCTTCCCACCTGGAACTAAGTTAGGCGAAGCCTTTCCGAATAAAGCGGGAAAGCGTCAGTGGCTCGGGGACGGAAGGCTGGGCTGTGAGGGCCGGAGGGGGCCACACTCTCCCTACGTCGGGGTCCCAGGTCCGAGGCCCTGCACCCGCTGTCAGGAAACAGGAGGTCACAGAGGAACTGGGCCTGCTGGTCAGTTCAGTCCTGGCGACTCAGACATGCACCACAAGCACGATGAGCATTCGAAGCCGGGTTCTTTCACCGCATTTATTTTCATCGCTGTTTCTTTCCCTTTAATATAAAAAAGTAACAGGCCAGGCTTCCTTCCCATTTTTGCAAGTGGAGGGTGGTGGGTGGCCATAAATACAGTGTCGGAATGGAGAAGAGCAGCTGGCAGGGCGGCAAAGTCAAGCGGCCTTGGACAGTTTCAGAGGGGCGTGAAACTTGTCTCGTGTTTGTCTCTGAGCCGGGGGTCAGACTAGATGGCCCGGGAGGCCCTTTCTGACTCGCTCTGTTTCTATGTGTTTCCAGCAGGAGGCATCCAGGATCTAACTTGCTGCAGGAGGCAGTGAGGGCAACTCCAATTTAACCTCCTCTTTGCGAGAGAGAGAGCAGCTCAGGGGAACGCAGTGGCTTTTCACAGGCTACGGTTCTCTAGCATGCCATTCCCCAATCTGGGTGCCCTCCGCCGCCCATGATCGACTACACCTCCTATCAGCCCCAGCCAGCACAGCCAGTGGAGGGCATCAGGCTAGGTGAGGCTGTTCTAGCACCATTTCAAAAAACTGGCCACTGTTTTAACTGCGCAAGAGTCGCAAGCCAGCAACACCGACGGCTAAGCCCGTTTTCCTAGTAAGGAAGCACGGAAGTGCTCCTGGCAGAATCCTACCTGTGTGCAGCCCTCTGGGCCCCCTTGGCCCTCTGTCCGTGCAGGGCAGGCGCTGAGCAACGGGCCAATTCTGCCAGGGCCTCGCAGCCAGCAAATCCAGGAACCACGGAAGCCCCTCCACGGGAGGGGGGAGACTGGAGGCCCAGCTCCGCCTCAGAGAAATGCTCACAAGCTGGTGGAAATGGAGGCCAAAGGGATGCCCCCACCCCCACAATTCCTGCCTGCTTTAGCTTAAAGCGCTGAGAGAGGCGTTGCAACCCTTTCTCAGCTTGGGGGCTGAGAAACCACAAAATGCGGGCTGGCTGGGGGGCCAGGGAAGGGTGTTGGCCACAGGGAGTCCTTGGCGGGCGCATCTGACCCCCTCCCCAAGGCGTGTGCACCCGGACTTTGGGGGACTGGAGAACAGCAGGGCACACCTGCCCCTTCGGGAGCTGCCCTGCATCAGGACAGCCCCAGAGGCCGAAGCCAGGAGAAGAAATGCTGGGGGGGGGGGGCATCTTGGCAGCAGGAGGCAGCCGGGCTTTTAAACTGGCAACCCCGTGCCTCTTCAGGCAGCTAAAGTGCCCGCCCGCAAGGCCCTGCACGCCCCTTGGCTTTGCCTAAGGAGGCCTAGGATTGCACCAGGCTGGACTACAACACCCAAGATCCCCTCACCAGCTAAGCTATGCAGGAGCAGTGGTCCCGCCCAGGCCAGGCACCCAAAAAGCAAGCAGCTAGAGCACACGAAGCGAGTGAAGAGGCGCACACCTGGAAAGGAACCGAGGAGCTGCTAGGAGGAAAAGGGCCGATTCCATGGAGACGGCGGGAGAAAGGCCAAACCGTGGCTTTTTACTGGACGCGCAAGGAAGCCTGGTCGATACGCGGCGGCCTGTGTGCCCCCCTCAGGTCTCCGCACTGCACCGTTCCTTAATGCAAAGATGCCGGCGGACGCGCACTCTTCCTGGAGGCAGCCCGGCATTTTGCAAAAGCGGGAGACTCTGGTGGATCATGGCCAAAGACCAGTTCCCTGCAGGGAGAGGGTAGGGAACTCGGGCAATGAGGGGTCTCCGGAACCGCACCTCCTCTCTGGCAAACGAGGGCCACGCACCTGGTAGTCTGGCCAGTCGGCTCGGCGTGTCATGGGAACGCCGGGCTCGCCCCGAGCTCAGATGTGCAGGAGGCCCGCGGGGAGGGGAGAGGAGGAGCGGGCGGGATCCCGGCACTGCCAAGAAACGCAAGGCGTGAGGCGAGCAGAGGCTATGGCAGATGGGGATGCGGCCCCCTTTTCCGAACGGCTGTATCCAACAAGGCGTTTGTGGAAGACTTTTGTAGCACGAGATGCGGCAGCAGACAGAACTGGGGAAGATGTCTGGAAAGGGTTTCGACAGCCGCCCGCAAGGATCATGGAAGAGGGAGAGGAAATGCTCGTTTCCACCTTCCTTTCCTGCTGAAAATCCTAACGCGGCTGGTCCAGGGCGACTCTGCTCAGGAGAGGCGGGCGGCTTCCGAGACAAGGCTAAGCCGCCCGCCCCCGATGGCAGGCTCTGAGTGCCACCGCAGGTGACAGAAAGGGAAACGGACCGCCTGACGCGCCACGCCGGGAAGTTCTCCTCCGAAAGCCTCCAGGAGCTGGTTGGGAGCAGTGGCAAAGACAGGAAGTCCTGGCTGCACAGAGAGAATCCCGGCTGACTGCTGGCCCTCTGCGGCTGGGCGGGAGGGGTGCTCCCAGCCCCGCTTGACTTTGCGGGCGCCACTCACGGCTCCTTCCTCCTGACACCCCCATGACATCCTCAGACGGCAGAGCTCTCTTTTCCTATACACATTGCTTTGCATTTTTAAGTTTCTCCTCTTTTAAAAAAAACATGGGCAATTCAGACATGCATCAAAACAAAAGAGACCAGTGATGCCTAGAGAGTCCTATTTACAGGTGGCCTCGTTTTCTACATATTTACTGTGTTACAACTAGTACCATCACTACATTACAGGCGTCCGCATTCCCGGAGAGAGGATGCAGAGCAGATGCCACCGATCCTCGGCAATCCCAGATTTCCAAGTCTAAGGGGAGAGAGATTCCCAGCTGAGCTGAAGGAGGTCTAGGCGGATTGAGGGGAGGGGGCACAGAGCTGGGGTTCGGCAGCCTCTCGTCACTTTTCCTC
Organism: Varanus komodoensis; assembly: GCF_004798865.1. Classification (NCBI taxonomy): domain Eukaryota; kingdom Metazoa; phylum Chordata; class Lepidosauria; order Squamata; family Varanidae; genus Varanus; species Varanus komodoensis. The sequence continues at coordinate 1,208,244 of NW_025335873.1, read as the reverse complement.
CTTGATGATGCGTGGCGCACATGTTCCCGGAAACAGAACCTTTCCAGGGGAGAGCACGGCGTCTTCCCCTCTCGTCCCCATTTCCCTGGTGCTCTTGTGTGGAAAGATAATCCGAGACGGCTGTCCTGGGGGATGTAAAAGAGAGGCCCCTCCTTGGGGACCACCCCCTTTCCCTTCTGTGTTCCATGGGCTATGCGTGAGCAGGATGCGACTCAAGCCAGGATGAAGCCGCTTCGCTTCTCTCTCCTCTGCTCGAGCGCCCAGAGGCAGAAGCAAGGGTCTCCTCCTCTGTCTCACAGAGTGCGAGTAAAACTTCGGATTTGGCAAACTGGGAACAGGCGGGCCCCCATCCACCCGTCTTCGGCGCTCTCATTCCAGACCACGAGGCTGATGTATGGCACACAGAAGCGGCGGCGGCGGCACCCTCGGTGGCCTTCTCCCACAGCCGGATGCGAAGGCAGCCCTTCCAACGGCCGCAGCCTCGCCGCGAGGCAGCCCGACCCCCGGGGCTGGTCCGGGAAGGGCATTGGCCAGTTGCAGGTCCCAGTCTGGTGGCTGCCCAAGCAGCCAGGAATCCTTGATGCCCACAGCCGCTGCACGCCCCCCTAGGTCTTCTCTTCCCTGTCTGTCTTTCGCCTCGTAATGTTTCGAGGTTTGATCTTCAGAGAGAGTTCCCACAGGGCCTCCTCGGCCAGATGGTCACTGAAATCGTTGAAGAACGAGATGATATCGTCGTTCCGTTTGATGTCATAATGCCTGCAAGAGGGGGAGAGAGAGAGAGAGAGAGAGAGAGAGAGAGAGAGAGAGAGACGCACCGACAGAGTGCATATTAGAACGGGCAACACCGTGCTCCTGGGAACCCAGCAGCCAAGATGGCAGGCGCGCCCCAGTTCTCTTGGGATCACCTGACTTTCTGGCCACAAATTTTAAAACGGGAAAACAGATGGAGGAACTTGGCAGCCACACAAGAAAAGCCTGATGCTAAGAAAAGCTGGATTCCACGAGTCGTGTCAACTGTGCAGCGCTGCCTTGTTTCTCGTTGGCCCAATGTTGCTGGACCCTCCCAGCTTATTCCCAGGCCTGTGGAGGTAGGACTGCAACCTAACTTTGGGGGATGAAGGGAGACGACGCCACTGGAAGCCAGTTCCCTGAGGAACTCCCCTGTTCTGGCAGGACCAGTCTTCGGGGGGCCTCCTCCCGATGGACGGAAAAGCCCTGCCAAATTCCACACTCCCCGGAAAGGGGGCATCTTGCCCATTTGCAGTTCTATGAGGTTCTAGACTTTTTGACTCATCTTGCTAAGACGGCGACAAACCAGGCTGTCCCACAGTGATAAAACAGACCAGGATTTGTGGGTGATGCAGCATTTGCAAATAGTTAAACTGGTGCACAGACATCTGCAAGCAGCAGACAAGTAGGTGCTTCAATGAGGGCCCCGCAAAATGGTCTAAAAGCAGGACGGAATGAGAAATCTGAGACTCTCCCAAGACCCAGGGAAGAAAGTGCTGCGGGTGTCCCCTGGGGGGTCCTCCCAGGATTTCCCAGGAGCCTCCCGCAGCCCTGCCCCGCTGTCCGCAGGCGGGGCTGGGAGGAGCTGTCCCTGTGCGACTGAGGCCCGGCTGCCCTTTCAGCAGCGGAAGGCCCTGCGTACCTGTCCGAGAGCACTGGCAAGAAAGAGCATTTGACCGGGAGTTCTTTGCAGGATAACGCACAATTCTGGGGTCTATGCAAAGAAATGGCTGGAAAGGACAAACCACCTCCTAACTTTTCCAGGCGGAGAAGTGACGGAGTGGCTCGGCACCCCGGCAGAAGATGGGAGAGGGTTGCTCAGAGCGTTCTCCGAGGGTCTACAGGGGGCTGGGGGACACCTTGGAGGGCCTCTGCCGCGGCTGGCCCCATCCCTTAAGGCATCGAATGATCCCAGGTTTTCCTTCGTGAGACCTGTTCCCTGCAAGCCTTTGGGCGACCAGCTGGGCAAGGTGCTAGCTTGGAGGGTGAAGGACAACTAGAAAGGTACTAGGAAGAGAGCCCGGGCACGCGCCCCGAGAGTGCCCCCACGAGCAGTGCACTGCCCTGTGCTGCAGCTCGGCAGGAAGAGCTGGTGCCACTCACACTTGCTGGAAGCACCGCATGCTATCGAGGATGTTAAACTGCTGCCAGCGCTTGGAGAAGTTGACTTTGCCGTCCAGGTAGTCTGGGTTTCCCAGGTGGACGAAGGTCAGGTCTTGTAATATCAGGCCCCTGGAGAGGCGGAGACATGGAATGGAAGAGGAGGACGCCAGTCAGGGCCCGAACCGGCAAGCGGCGAACCGAGTACGAGCCCGCAGCGTGACGAGCCCGCAAAGCGGCACGTGCGCTTCTAGGCTGGGTGGCCAGGGCCTGCGTTCCCACCCCGTGCAACGCAGCACCTCAGCTTCGGCCCACCTTGCCAGGACGTCACACCGGCAGCATGCTCTCTGGACGGAGACACACTGAAGCCGGCTCAGAAGAGAACAGCAGAGATGAACGGAGACAGGCCCGCTCAAGGGAGGCCCGCGACTGAATGGTGCCTTGCGGGCAGCCTCGCTCGCTAAGTCTGTGCAGCCTTCATCGGCCTGTCTGGAGTTTTGCTTCTCCGCACAAGTTTGTGCATGTGTGTGGGGGAATCTCGGGTGCATTCATTACCAGATTTCTCCTCAGATGCCCGAGGCAGCAACAGATTCCATCCCATGTGGTTTAAACTGTTATATTTGACCATTTAAACCACTTCCCCCTGTGAACTAGAAATGCAGCTCTCCCGGCCAGGAGCGAGTGCTTTCCCCGTTTTGTGTCTGCAGGTGTTGCCTTCTTCCGGCTCCCTTCCCAGCCACTCCTCCCCGCGGACCGTCAGGGTCTTGCCCAGTCTTCCACGCCACTGTCATGGGATGGTCTGGGGTTTCTCCCTGTCCCCCCAGAGGGCCCCCTCCCCTGAAATGTTATCTGCACATCTCACAGCCGCCTTTCGGCTGTGGCCAGCTCCCCCTTGGGTCTGCACAGTCCCCTTCAGGCTCCAGGCGCAAAGCGAGCCTCGAGCGGCACTAGAACAGGGGGGATTTTAACGACGGGCTGAAGAGAGTGGGAGAGTTTGGCCTGGTGAAGACAAAAGAAAGGAGGACACGGCAGCCGTCTTCGAAGCCCTGAAGGGCGGTTTGACCGAAGGAGGCAGGGCTACATCGAATGGCGCTGAATTACAGGAGGGAAGACTTTGCTTGAATATTAGGTGGACCGTTTTAATGGCAAAAGGGGCAAATTTGCGGTGCTAGCCAAGAAACCTCCTATCCAGAGAAGGTTCTGTGAGCCTGTTCTGTACCTCTTTGGGTCTCTTCCTTTCTCTTGCCTTCCTGCAGGTGGGGTAGATCTGACCTCTCGCCGGGGTCTTCAAGAGGGAGGAGGACACCCAGCTGTTTGAGATGCCCCGAAGTTTTAGGTCGCCAGCACTGAGCAGGCGGGGAGAAGCTGGCCAGATGCCCTATAAAACCCCCTATTAGCTCCATGGTTCCAGGACGAGAATGAGGTGTGGAGTTTGGGGGCAGTTACTCACAAGTAAGGTATGCACGGGGGCTCCACCTCTGAGAGAGCCGCTCGGTACGCCCGGAACGAGGAAGAGCTGTCGATCAGCGTGCAGTACTCCGCAAGGCCCTGGCGGGAGACAAACAGGGTGTGGGGCATTGACTACAGAAGCACAGTAGCCCCTTGGAGGCTCACCCGATCGAGTCGGTTTGGAGGGATCTTCACGTCTGAACGCGCGAAGCTGCAGATGCCTGCATTCCACTGCCTGGTACAGGACCTTGCCACCCCAGGAGTCTCACTTTTAATTTTCCCAAACAAGCAGCCGACTAGTCCTCATGATTGTGGAGACAGCAGCAGCCCCCGACATGCCGGCGGCCCCCGACTCCACTATGGGAGCTTGGACTGCGCCGGCCCCCTGACTGCCCTTGACTCACCGAGCAACAAGCCACTGCAGAAGGCTCTGGAGCCTTCACAACAGCCAGATGAACTGCCCAGCCTGCTTCGGAAGGCAAGGCTGTGGCTCTGCCCGGCAGGGCGCCTGCCAAGGCTCGTGCGACAGCGGCTGCTCACACCCGTGAGCCCGCTGCCTGTTCCCCACTCGCTTGCTCGCTCGCCCTCTCCCGTCCCGGGGAGGGTGAACGGCAGGTGCCAGGAGACAAGAGAAAGCGGAGCCCACCACCTCCAGCCGCTCGCTCGTGCCTGCTCCTCCTGACGAGGGCGGGAGGGAGCAGCAGAGGAAAGCGGGCGCCCAAGAGAGCCCCGCAGCACGCCTGCCGTTCACACATCGTGTCTTTCTTCTCCCCCACAACCAAAGCTTGCTGGAAGGCTCACGGAAATGCAGTACAGGATTTTTTTTTTAAATAGGAGCAGCCACAGCTCGCTGGGTTACAGTGAGCTTTCTGGACCCGATACAAATACGGACGCTAACTCTCCTTGTGCACGTGGGCGGGGGCGACGGAGAGGCAGGGATGGCTTTCTGACTGCTCCTGCGACGGTTTTTCCGAAGGTGGCTTTGGATTTGGGCTGCTTTCCCTCCAGCCTGAACCTGTGAGCGGTGGGGTCCCTGTTTTAAAGCAGCGATACCTCCGATGTCTGTTTCTGCCACTCCAGCCGACGAATCGGTGCCGAATCGAGTGCGGAAAGGATGGCCAGGTAGGAGTTGAAGTTGTTCAGCTTCCTTAAGTGCTGCAGAGGGGAGAGGAGGGAGGCGGACTGAGCCGTGGGCGCCTCGGCCCGACTCCTGGGGCGGCCTGCCGGAGGGCCGCCACGCCCACGGGCCAGCATGGAGGGTGGCCAGGAGAGCGCCTGCTGCGGGCCCCGTCCAGGCAGGGGCCCGGGCCCATCCTCCCCGGCCCCGTCGCATCCTGCTTGCTGCCCGGCAAGGCCTCGGGCCCAGGTCGGGCACCATCGGACCCCGGCACCTCCCGCCTCTCCCCCGGCACACGCCGGGGTGCAGCGCTGACCTTCATGATCTTGATGAACTTCAGCAGCAGCCGCTCCCGGTCTTGGGCCTTCTCCTGCTGCATGATGATTGAGCGGACCCTACGGGATTGCGGAGGAGGGAGGCGGCTCAGGATTAAATGCTCCAGGGGTGGGGGGGGATTCCCCACAGGCAGTGGGGCTGAACGGCCGGTGATGCTCGCCCTGCAGAGTTTGTCTCTTCTGAGAGAGAACATTGCAAGAAGCTGTTCGCTTCTGCCCAAACTGGAATGGGTTTTGGGGGAAGCCTGAGAGCCTCCCACCCAGCGGGAGCTAAGCTGCTATTGCTAAGATTAGCAGCGCTCCTCTCCGAGCAGACGAGAGATACTCCAACCCCGAGCGACCTGCCCAGCGCTCTAGTGGATTCATAGACCATACGGAGGGGAATGAGCGTCATACATTCACCACGACGGCAACAAACAGTGGCAAGCATTTTTCCTCCCTCTCCTGAAATAGCCCAAAGCCATTTCCCTTTTGTGGGGCCAAATTCAGCGGGGCCAAATTAACTGCAAATTAAACTGCAGCTGCCACCGCCCTGGAGCTCCTAAGACTGAGATGCTGGGGCCGGCGATGCGGGCACGGCCTTCTCGGGCAGCCAAACTGGGTCACAACGGGCTGGACTGGGCCCCCGGGCCTGAAGGTCTTGGAGGCGATGGGCCTTTTCCCTGGCAGCCGTGTTTGTTTTGGGTCCTGGAGCGCAAAATAGGTGCCCAAAATAGGAGCCAGGGTCCAGCAGGTGCCCAAAATAGGAGCCAAGGGCAGAGGATCTGTTCTAGCCCTCTGCTGTGCTGCTCCGGATCACTTGCCTGGGTCATGCACCAAACAAAGGACACACCATTGTATTGACAAGCGGCCCCCACCCCGAAAGCAATCGCCGGAGCGGAGCTGCAAGGACGGCACAGGCAACCTGGCCTTTCTGAGCCATGCACCGCCCAGAGAGGCCCGAAGAGCGATGCGAGCGGTGCATAAATGTGAAGAAGGAAACAAAATCAACAAACAAGGAGCAAGATCTGCCATTCTCTCTTACCAGTAAGACATGTTATTAAAGTGCTCAGTGAACTGGGTCAGGTTGGGGCTTTTCTCTTCGTTCTGCTCTTTCGCCCACAGCAAGACTTCGGGAATCTGAGTGGGGGAGAAGCAGAAATGCAGGCCAGTGCTGACCAAATGGTTTGCCGCAAGCACCAGAAGCACCGGCACACGTGGGGTAAACGGCAGGCGAAGCGTGCCCATGAGACGGCTCTGTGACGGTGCCGCGACTCTGACATGGCCTCCCACAGGAGAGCGAGCGAGTGCCGGCTGGATTTTCTTGTTGGCATCAAGCTAAAACGTCCCACCTCTGTCCTCGCGTGCTCCAAGAGCCACCTCTGGAGAAGGCTGGAAGGAGGAAACGAGGGGCAGGGCCTTCTTCGGGGTGGCCTCCCAGTTCTGCTGTGATCTCCCTAGGAAGGCCTGCCTGGCACTCATGCCGTCATCTTCTCAATACCAGATGGGGTTTTCTTATATCAGTTTCCATACTGATCCCCCACTAGTTCACTGTTCTGAGGCAGTTTGAAATGGTTTCAAACCTGGTTTAAGATGTTAAACTGGTTTGATTGCTCTTTGGGTTTCCAGCTGACAATTAATAAACTGCGTGGTTTTTACATTGCATTCTTTGTTTGGTTTCAACGGGATGAACACTGACCGGGGGCCCGGCAATCAAGGGCAGTTCCTAGAATTCCAAGAATGGACATACCTCAATCTTGTAGAACAGCTCTGCGTCCAGGAGGGTCAACTGCTCCGCTATCTCGTGGCTATGGAAATCGTGGAGGGTCCCTGGCCTGGAAGTAAGAGGAAGAAGAAAAGGGGGCAAGGAATTACATGCTTGGTCTGTAATTCACCCTCTTGAATTTCTTCGTTTTCCTCCTTTGCAAACCTCACCCACAAGTTCCTAGCTCCTTTGATGAGAGAGACAGGTTTGAACCTACATGGCCCTCCTTTAAGGGAGTGGTGGGCAGACTTCAGACTTGCAACATTTGAGGATCTGTTCTCTTCTTTTGTAAACCACCACAGGTTTGACTGTAGAGACAGGTTTTATATATGTGGGCTTCGCGGATCCTAAGACCCCAGAAATTTTAAACCTGGTGTAAAATCACGAAGAACTCTGAGCCCAAATGGTGTCAGTCTCACGCACTCCTGGATGGCCCAGAACGCCCCGCATTTCAGCCATCTAATTCTTACCTCCTCCCCACAGATGCCCAGAAAGCCAGAACCTTCCTGTGGTTTGGGTGGGTGCAGGTGTGGGCTGTCCCTCTGCTCACCTGGCTGCCACCCAGCGGGCGGCGAGAGGTTTGATCGAGTTGGTGTATCGCAGCATTTTCTTCTGATCTACTTTGTCGAGGATGTTTTTCCGCAAGACCCTTGCGAGGCTGAGCTCCCCGTTGCAGACCAGGTGGAACACCAGGTCCATCAGTAGCTTGAGGATCTCCTCTGTCAGCTCCACCAAGCTGAGGAAGACAGCCCGGAGAGTTTCCACCCCACCCAAGAAATAATACATTCATTTTCTTTTCTTTTAAAATCAGGGCACTTCACTCATCAACGAGCCTACTCAGTATTCCACATAACGTTCTGTCTCCTGAGAATGTGAGCTTTTATTTCTTTTGCTTTTTTTAAAGTAAAGCCTGTTACTAGTCCTCATGACTGCAGAAAAACATAACAGGAGCCATGCAGGATCCAGCCCAGATTTATGTTCTCTCAGTGGTCAACCAGCTGCTCACAGGAAACCCCAAGCAGGGCATGAAGGAAACAGTACCTCCCCACCCATGTTCCCCAGCAACTGGTGCACATGGGCATACTGCCCTGGATACTTAACCAGCATAGAAGCACCGGGACTAGTAAGCCACTAAATCTGATCAATTCCCTGTTGCAAAACTCTGCACATGTAACAACACATGCGCTGGTCAAACACGCGCTTGCTTCACAGAGAGTTAAATTCTGATAAAGGCCCCTCGACGCTTCGACTCACCACAGCTCATCCACCACCCGGACCAGGACGAAGAACGTGTTTTTGCTGACCCGCTTCTTAAAGTTGTCTGGACAGTGGCAGAATTTCTCATATGTTGGGGGGAGTTAAAGAGGCAAAGGGGCTGCAAAGGCCAACTGAAGGGACACAAGGGCGGCACTTCTGCCCAGGCCAGGCGGGTGTCCAAGGCCAAGGCCCCGAACGGCAGATAGAGGACAACGGCCCCCGCTCGCTTCGACGCCCACCATCCCCAGACCTGCGGCCCTTTGCGGAGACAGCAAGACAGTCGCCCGGCCCGTCTCAGTTCTGGCCCTGCAATGCACCCCCAGTCGGGTTCCCCGGACGGCTTGCACAGTTTCCCGGTCAGGCCTGTGTCTGCCCTTCTTCAAGGTTCTGAGAGGGGCACCCTCTCAAGCCCTCCTTTCTTCCTCCGTTTCTTCACCAGCCCGCGGGAGTCACCCTCGCTGCCTCCTCCCACCCGGAACCTGCCACCCCTTTCCCCTCTCCACCAGGGCTCCGACACCCCACCCCCGGCAGGCACTCTGCACCCCGGCTGCCCACCCCTGGCTGCCCCATTCCAGTCCCACTTGCTTCGGGCACAGAGGGCTGCCTTAAAACTGGTGGAACTAATCCCAGAATACAGGAAGCTGCACCACAGTTCTACAAGGGGATTGAGAAACAGACGTGCAGCGCAGTGGCTTGGGCTTCTGTCTGTCTGTCTGTCTGTCTGTCTGTCTCGAGCAGTTTGGCTACTGCTTTCTAGATTTACAGCTTCTGGCGGAAATCAAAGTCTCTCCTGCCATCAGCTGCCAGGAGGGCGGCGTGGGGGCTGCACCAGCTCTCCAAACTCTCTTCCACAGCACATGTGTGGAAACCTGCAAGGCACCTCCCCACGTGGAGGGCCTGAGCAATGAAAAACATACCCTGCCTCGGAGAAAAAGGGGGTGAGGATGTAATTTTGGGATGGAAAGGGAAGGATCGTTCCTCGCAGTTCTGAAGGGCCAGGTCTACATGCAGAGATCCTGGGGCAGGGCAGCGGCCTTCCAGAGCTGCCTGTGCTCCCTTCCCACGGCTGCACTCGCTGCTGGTTTTCCGGCTTTCTGTAGCCTCTTCCCAGTCCCCAAACAGCAAATGCACAGTCTCTCCAGCACAGTCAGTAGTCCTAAGAGCATCATTTCCCTTTGCCCCACCCAGGTTACTTCTCATCACTGGAATAGGGTGAGCTTCCCGGGAAAGAACCCCGCCTTCCTGTGCCTGAGAGGGTCCTGCACCCCGACCGGCTGTGCCCTGGGACACCCTGCGCCCTGCAAAGGGCTGTGTCTGTCCTGCACCGAGTGGCGGAACCCTGCCCTGGGAGCCAAGAAGCAGGACTTGCCCCTGGAGGGGAATCCAGAAGAGAAACGTGGGCATGGTGCCAGCATGGCGAGGGCCACAGGGCTCCCAGGAGGAGTGTGGGCAGCCTGCCAGGCCCGTGTGGGGGGACGTCCCGGGCATCCGAAAGGATATCTGTATTGCAACTTTTTGATGAGTTCTTCGGGGGTGATGAAAGTTCGGTACGTCGTCAAAAAGGCTTCACAGTAGAGCACCAGATCTGGCATGGACAAAGAGGGAGGGAAGGAAAACGGCCATGCGCTCGTCAGCCGTCTGCTGAGAGAAGCCCAGGGGCTCTCCTCTCGCGTAACCATGTGCAGCGCGTTTGGGCGTTGGGACCGAGACCTGGCCTCGCACGCCCCCTGCTCCTCTGGCATTCTGACTGCCCCCCGACTGCCTGGTCTGTGGCAAACCAGGACGCCCGACCTTAGGGAATGGGCTGCGGCACTAACGCCTTGCGGCCTCGGGGAGTGCCACCTCCAGCAGGTGCCCTGGCAGCGGCCCCTGGACTGCCCAAAGTCGGCAGCTGCAGCCTCGGCAGTTTGTTGCCGAAATCCGGCGGCAAACCGTCGCTCGAAGGTGCTTAGCAGAGCCTCTGTCACTCTCGCTGTGGCCCAGCTGAGCCTCCACAGACACCAACCTCCCCCGTTTGGATCGCTGTGAGGGGAGCAGGGGTGCCGCCACCGTGGGGTCTCGGGGCAGGACACCAGGGCCCAAATGCCTGCAGTTGCCCCCGCCTGCCTTACAGGGCTGTTGTGAATGCTTTCGACCCTCAAAAGCACCATGCAAACAGACCACACCCCTGGACCGAGAGGCAACGGTCAACAGACTCCTATTAGATGGCACGTCTCCCGTAATCCGCCTGTGCTGCCTCCACAACTCCCATGAAAGCGGAGTGGGAGTTCTGGCTGAAATCTGGATTCCCATGTGCCTGAGAAGGCCATGGGTGGCTGACGCTGCTGGCCAGGCTTTAGCTCCCCAACCTGGCAGGAAATGTGCTGGGGGGGGGGGGGGGCGAAGCTTCCCAAAGTTTCTGCATGGCCAAGTGGGCCAGGGGACACAGAGCGTTGGGCCTCGAGCCCGAGTCTCGCTCCAGTCCGGAGGGGGCAGCGTCTTTTCAGAGAGCACAGCTGCAGCTTTAGGCCAGACAGGTGTTAACAGCTGGGCTCTCCCAGGGGGAATGACGGGGGTGGTGGCAGAACGCTTAAGGGGCTGAACCTCTTCTCCCAACAGGGAAAAAACAGCCCAGAGGGCCAATTTAAAAGGACTAATTTAAGGCAACCTCCCCCAGATTTCCTGATCTGCCCTAATGCTAGAGAAGGGAGGGAAGGATAAAAGGTTAGTTCTCAGGCAAGGGCTAAGTAGCTCTGATCCCAGAGAGCATTTAGAAGAGGGGCTAACCAAGGACGGACGGACGGAAGGAAGGAAGGAAGCAACAGGACCTTGAAACAGGAAGAGAGCAGTCAAAAGAAGAGGGCAGAAGTAGAAACGGTTTACAGGGCTGAAAAGAGAAGCCGGGAAAGGAAAACTGGTGGAGGAAAGACACAGAGCAGAAAGGTGGAAGTGCCCACTTGGATCTGAAAGGGCCATCCGAAGCTTCACCCGCAGGCCACTTGGCTGCCCCGCCTGAGAAGGCTGCTGTGAAGGCGAACGTGCTCAGGACACAGCTCGGCTTCACCCACCAAAAGGGTTTCTCTGCCGCTGCCCTATTTCTGTTACACCATCAACCCAATCTACCGAAGGGCGGGCATCTTTTCTCACCATGGCATCGTGCCACCACCTTCGATTTTTAAGCTGCTATTTTGAATGCCATTCAGTTAAATGTTAAGCTCTTAAGAAACAGCCATTGTCAAAGTCACTGATAGAAAAGATTAATAAGAAGCCGGGGGGAAAGGCCCCAAGAAAGAAAACAAATACAGCACCGATCAAGCGACTGCGAATGGGCACGTGAAGGTTGCACCCAGCCAGCCACACGTAAGTACAACTGCGGATGCTACAAGAGCTTATCCAGATGATCTTTTGTCTGACTAAAGCTTTGCATTCTCCTTCTCGCAAGCTGGTTAATCCAACCTGCAATGCACTGAATCCGTGCATCAGTGGCGGAATATGCCCCCCCAGCCCCCAGCACAATACCTTTCCTGTCGGTCTCCGTTGCATGTACCAGGAGAATGTTCCCCGACCCCCCGCGCACATCAGGTCCGTCGTCTCCCTGTAGTGGGGGGGGAGGGGAAAAATCCCAAAGGAGATTACGCACCTGGCAGCTTCCATCGGGAACCCCCCCCACCCGCATTTAGCTGCGGCTAGAGAGATGCATGTCCTATTCCAACATTCCTTGCAGCGTGTGGGATCGGGGAGCAAGCCGAGTCAAGAGCCGGCAGGTAAAGGCCCGGGCTTGCTGTGTGCTCCGGATGGCCTCTGGCGCAAAGCTGTTTTTGCAGTGCTGAAGCCAAGTGAGCAGAAAACAGCGAACTCCAAGGCTCCTGACGAGGAGGAGAATTTATGCCTTCCAGGGGTCAGGCGGCACCCTCCACTCCCTCACACGGCACAAATCGCGGGGACACAGGCAAGGGTTTCTGGCAGAGGGAAGGACAGAGGGCGTGCTCGGAAAGCCCACGGGGCCCCCAGAGGGCCACAGTGTCCAGGGGCCCCTGCCAGCAGGTCTGGGGTCACAGGCTTCCCATCTAGACCAGCATGCTGTCTCCAGCTGAGGGCGACTGAATGCTGCTGGGAAGCCCACGGATGGGCCACGAAAGCAGTATGGCATAGCGGTCAGCGGACCGGGACTTTGGAGAGCTGGCTTCTAGTCCCCACTCGGCCTTGGAGCTTCCCAGGAGCGTCTTGGGGCCGGTCACGGCCTTTCAGCCTGACCGACCCGGCAGAGGAGTTGCGAGGCTGAAGTGGAGAGGTCGAGGGAGAGGAGGAAGGCCACACAAGCCACCACGGGGGTCCTTGCAGGAGAAAAGGCAGGGTGTAAATGTGGCACATAACTGAATACACGAGTCTTCCTGCACTTCTCGCCCTCCGCGGGTGCTGGACAGTGGCCAACAGCTGAGGAACACTGGCCATGGAGCTCTCTGAACCGAGCCCGCGAAGGGGTTATCCTGCACCCTGCAAGATGCCGCTGAGCGTGGAGGCCGGCTCTGACCACGCAAAAGGTCGCCAGCCCTGGGCCGGGCCGGGCCGGGCAGGACTGCTGCTCTGCGACAGCACGGCAGGAGAGCCGGAGGCTGCCGGAGCAGCTGCGCAAGGCTGGGCATGGCAGGACGTCCAAGAAGAGCGGGCAGTGCAAACCACACACAATGCACACGCTCAGGCAGCAGAGGTCAAAATGGCGCCTGGGCCGCCGCTGCAAGACTGCCGGGGGCCCGAGGCGCACAGCGCCTCCGAGGATTTATGTGCCCAATGCAGTGACGGAGGTATTCCTCTGGCGAGGTGCCTGGAATTCCACTCACGCGGTGACTAACGGCTCTTGCCTGCCTGCTGGCGGGTCCAGGCTGGCTCAAGCCGCCCCTCCCAAGCAAGGGGCAGATTGTCCTGGCTTCCAGGCAGGACCTCTCGGGAGCCCGAAGGCTTCAAAGCCTGGTGTATTCCCTGAAGCCCGGAGATAACGAGCGAGCGTGGCTGCCTGGCAGACGAGCGGCTCAGCTTGTTCTCACGCGGACGCGGAAGAGCTCAGTTGCGCGAGAAGCCCGTGTGCCCCTTCCCCAGACCCATGAAAAGGGGCGAGGGAGGGAAAGCGCTGGGCTGAGTGCAAGCACTTATCTGGCGCTATTGGCCCCGGTGGGAAGGGACACGTAAAATGCATGAGGATGAGGACGTTCTTAAGAGCCGCATCCATTTAGAAATTCAACTTTCTAGCTAGTGAGGGCTTAAAAAGCATTTGTGCCTGATGGCATTTTTGCCGGCTATTTATTTAAAAGATATGAATATTCTGCCCTCTGCATGACAACCGGCCTCCAGGGTGGCTTGCAAGAAAAGGAAGTCGGCACCAGCCGCAGTGACAGGAGCTGTGGAGTGCCCATGGGTGGTGAAGTGCCTAGACGCCTATTTCCAGCTTCCTTTGGGACTCTCTGAACGCTTTTAAAAAGCATGAGATCTAGAATCCCTTGGAATTTTAAAGAAGGGTGTTCAGTTGTTTGCTCAGTGCCAGAGAGGTTTCGCTCAGCTTCTGACACTCACTGTCTTTTCCGAGAGGGCAAGGTTAACCTGGTGCCCTGCACGGAGCAGGCCGTGCGACCAGTGGCCCTCTGGCCCCTTCCAACTCGGCACCGCGGCAGAATTCGAAGGTTCGTTCGATCCAGTTTGATTCAAGCACCAGTGAAGCGGTATATGGGAGCAACACAGGTGGGTGTGGGCCGGGGAGGAGAGGAGAAGATACGCACCTCCTGCTTCAGTGTAAGTCTGGCCATGATTTCATTGTGGTCAACCAGGGACAGCTCATCCACTTCCTCTTCCAGCTGGGAGGGCCCCACGGATTCTGGTGACTTCTGTGGCCTGGGGGTGGAACGAGAAGACGGGAAGAAACGGAAAGCGTTCGGCTGGGCCCCTCTTGTGAAAGGAGCCATTGCCATCGCCGCCACCCCCCCCCCCCCCCGTTTCTATTCCTCAGAGCAGATGGCACTTCAAACAAGCATAACCAAAAAATGATCCCCTGCCCCAAGGAGCTTACAGTCCACATTTTGGTAATGAGTGGGGTATGATGCAGGGGAGAAAGAGAGGCAGGAACTCACAAGGACAGGACAGGATGGGTGAGCAGAAGGTAGGAAGGGATGAGTCCATTTTGTGTGGTCTTTTCAGGCTCCTCGGGAAAACAGCAGCTTTTACCAAAGCTGGGAAAACATCCTTGGCCTCATGGATGCTGAGCCTCTCTTCCCCCACAGCTGCACTGTGCCCGCAGAGATTCTGGGGCCCGTGTCCCACTGGGGGATAGGCGTGAGGGCCCAAGCAACGGCTCCCCGGCTCACTGCGGCTTGACGCTCTTGGAACAATTTAGGAACAAGTGCACCAAGCCCAGCAAAACACCGACCACTGGCAGTCAGGAGAGGGAGGGGGCCCGGGGAAGGGGGCCTGGCCATGCAGGGGCTGCGGGGGGCCTGGATCTGGTCCTTGCGGCTGAGGCCGTGCAGCCGGGGATGAGGCGGTGGAGGTCCCGTCTCTGCTCTGGTGCAGCAGGAGGCCTTCTTGGTCCTGCAGTCGCCACGATCAGTTCGCCCGCACAAGGAGCTCGGTGGGTCCCCGAGCCTCCGATCTGCTGCTCCGGGTGCAGGAAGCTCTTCACAAGGAGCCGGGAAGCGGGGGTGGGAGGGGAGAGGCACACCTTTCGCTCTCGTCGTAGCTCTCCTTCCCTGGGGCGCTGCTCAGAGAGGCGGAGTCCTTGTCCTGACCGTCTTTGCTGGCTGGGGATTCCTGGGAAAGACAGACGCGCCTTCCGTCATCCACTCGGGACACGGATCCGTATCGGCAGATTCTCAGAGGACCCCCACGCGAATGCCGCCGGGAGTATGTGGACGCCTGACATCGTGGCCCAAAGCGCGCAACTTCACGACAGGGGGAAACAGAGAGCGCCAGGACGGGCTGCACCTGAATGCGCCCTTCAGCCGCTCTCCCCACAGTGGAGGACTGAGCGCTGGACTGGGACCAGCCCAAAGAATGGCCGGCTCAAAGCACATGCACTGGCCACCGTAACATATCCAGCGAGCTGCAGAACAGCTCTGGGCAAACAGCAATGACCTCTTTTCAAGTGGATTCTAAATGCCAGGAAATGGGGGAGATGCGATTTTCCCGAGCACAGCAGGGCTCGAGGGGCACCTACAGAACCTTCCAGAAAGGACCAGGGTGCAAGATGTGCCACCCACTCAGGCCAGTTTGGGTGCCCGCTAGACTCCCGGCCAGCACACCGTACACCCGCAGCCCCCGAAAGTGCTAGCGAGGGAATCCCTTCCTTAACTGCCAGCAATCCCAGGAATGCCGTCCCTCATCTTCCAGCTACAGATGTGCATGTTCCCCAGCACCCCCCCATGCGGCCCCCAGAGCCAGAAAGGTTGGGCATCCCTGGTTCGGGGCAAGTCACCCCCCTCCCCAAACTGGGGCATCAGCTCCCAGCGTCCGTGTCAGGGTCTCCGCAGGAAGGAAAAGCTATTAGTATGATACGCCGTAACTGGGCGGGAGAGAGCAGGTCTTTTCCGTCAAGCTTGGAAATTCTTTCACTGCCGGCCCTGATGCCCAAGCCCACTCCAGCCCACCTATGTGCCATCAGGCATGGGAGGTACCTGCCCCCCACACCTCTCAAGCCCCTCCCGTCAAGCCACGTGGTGCGCCTCCCCCTAGTGGACGAGGGCTGTCGGTGCAGGCCACCTCCGAGCAGGAAGGCTCAGGAGCCAGGGGAAAGCCAACACGAGGGACGACAGTCCAAAAATAAACCAGCACGGTGCACAACACCCCCCACCACCTTGGTTTCCTCACTAGGGCTGGTTTCTGCTGGGCAAACAGTCATGGAACTGCAGCCATTTTGCACAGGGGCAGAGAAGTGAAGCTCACGCGAGGAAGAACCTTGCCGCCAAGCAGGACGTGTCTGAGTCCGTTTCTAAACTCGTCTGATGAAGGGGCCGAGCGCAACCGGCAGAGGAACCTCCCGGGGACCCTCGCAGCTGGGCAAGAGGGGGACTTTGGGCAGCGCCGCCCCACTGCGTGTGAGTCTCGGCTTGTGTACACACCCCGGGTTCTCCTTGCCGGAGGCAGGGGTTGCTAGAGACTGTAGTGACTGTAGGGCTGTGGAGGTCAGACCAAGCTGTGCCACTGCTCAGGAGAATATTCACATGCTTGGCGAGCTAATCGAGTTAGGCTTGCTAGGAGATGGTCGTTGACGTCTGAACAGGCTCGAAACGAAGCTCGCCTCAGCCGGGTCCCAGCTCCAAAACGCGCTTCCCCTCCACACAATGCTTTGAACTTGCCCCACCACGGTTCCTAAGAATCCACGCCGCAGACGTGTGCCGTCTCTGGCCAGTGCAGGGGTCGGTTTTGCCGTGCCGTGACTGCCCCTCGCCATGCTGCCACAGAGAGCCCGAAAAAGCAGCCAGCTGCATCGATCCAGGTCCATGAACCGGTCCTAGGGGCCTTCGCCGCAGCAGGAGCAGGCCTTCGGCTCTGGACTGCCCATTCAAGACCCATCCACCCCAGAGCACCTTCCGAACTGCTTCCAGGAGAACGCATTCCCCCCAGCCGCTGAGAGGCTCACAGCGAAGCGAGGAGCCATTCAGAGGGGGCGGCCGAGCGCAGCAGTGCCAGGGCTGGATGCCTGCGAGCCCCGGTCCGGCTGCGGCACTGCCGTGACGCCTGTCCATCAGAGCTGGAGCTAGTCCAGCTGCGACCTTCAGACGGAGGATCGGCGTCCAAATGGGGCGCCACACCAGAACGCCTGGCGCGACCTCCTTCCGAAATCAAGCTGGGACGACGAGCACAAGGCCAAGACTGCCCGGGGAACATCCGCACCTCTCCAGGAAAGGACCCGTGGGGGGGCATCACGGAGTCGCTGCTCCTGTCCCCCCCCCCGGGAACGCCATGCCGCGTGTCACATGCCGCACCCACACCCTGCAGAAGGCCCCCTCCGCGGTGCTCCGTGAGCATCAGAGGGGCTCCCGGGGCAGAGAGGTGCCCTCCGGCCAAGCCAGCCTGGCACAGGAGCATGAGTGCGCCAGGCACACGCACACGAGGCTGCGGGAGGCGGGCAGCAACGGGCGTGTACCGCAAGGTGCAGCATTCGACAACACTTTCTCAGAAGGGGCGACGAACATGGCACCTCTTCAGAGCCCTCAAAGCCCAAGCGCTCACTTCCTGGGGAGGATGGCGCCGCCAGGCCTCGCTCTCGTTACCGAGGGACCTCCTCTGGGAAGGGGACAGGCGCTGACCGCCAAGTGATCCCACTCTCTGGCAGGGGAGACGCAACCTGGGCAGAGGAGGAAGAGGCGCAGCCCGGCTGCAGCCGGCTCTGAGCCCAGAGAGGGTGGGCTATTTCTTCTGCTGCTCAGTTCTCTCAATTCAACATAGGAAGCAAAAAAGGGAAGGGCCCATGCAAGTTCCGACAGAGAAGCGGCCCCAGTTCCCACATTCCGCAGCCAGCATGGCCTGTTCTTCTGCCTCAACAGGTACGGGAGAGCACAGGGCCTTTGCGAGCGCGGCGTGAAGGGTGCGCATGGGAGCTTGGATGCACCAAAAAGCTTCCCCCGAAAGGAAGCCTAGAAAAGAAGCATGAAGGGGGGCGACCAATCCCGGGGAGAGGGGTGGAGAGAGCCCAAGAGCCACTGCGGCAGCTGCAGGATACGGCTGTGGGGCAGCTTGCCCTTGCCAGAGGCCGATGCCACGACGGCCACGTGCTTCTTGCCATCACCCACCCAAGCCGACCGGTGCCCCCCCACCATTGCCCAGCCACAAAAGTGCACCGGAGAAACAGGTGAGAGGAAGGAGATGGCCCCAGCGAGCCCCCCTCCTCCAGCGGAAGGGGCTGCGTGGGTCCCCGCCTGTCGCCCCCAGTTCTGCCCAGTCATGCTGCCCGGCAGGGCCGATATCCTGGGCGAGCTGGACCCATGCCTGGTTGGGGGCAGAGGCCTCTTTTCCGATTAGGTGATGTGGGGCCGGCCCCCCCCACGTCACGGTGAAGTGGACAGGACACGCCCTCCCCAGTGACCCGGAGGCCGGCAACTCTTCCTCCCCCTCCTCACGAACGAGGCTCATTCGTCGTAAATGTGATGAAGCATTTTTGGCTATCCATTTCCGCCTGTTCCACGCGGGTTTGTGGGCTGGGAGGGGTGCGCCCCTGCTGAAGGCCTGATCCGCCCCACACGAGTGCCCTGCTCGGCTGAGCGATGAGCCGGCTGGGTCAGCGGCACAGAGAGAGGAAAGGACCGCAAACGCGCGGCCGCACGAACAGCCACTTCTGAAGGACGGACGCCGCATGCCGGCAGAAGCCATGGGCACATCCACTCCCCGCCGCCCCCGAGCCCTGCTCGGAGCACGTCGCCCCCCTGTGGCCTGCATGCAGCCCCCCGAAAGGGCCGTGCCGCCCGTGCCTGCAGGTCTACTTACTCCTTCAGAGAGAGGGAGTTCCCCGTTGCTTTGGCCGGAAGAGTACAGATTGACGTATTCACCCTCCCCAGCCAGCTCACCGGCGTGTTCGCTCTACAGGAGACAGGACAGAGGAAATGGGTGGCAGAGCTTGGGGGCGGGGGGCAAGCACAGGACGCCCACCAAAGAGCAGGCAGTGAGAGGTGCCGGCTGGACTTGCGAGCCGGGGACCCCACCTCTGACGGCAAAGGGAGGGCTGCTGGCATTCATTTGCTCCTGGGTCCTGCAAAGCTTTTCCACCTGGCTTTCAAAAGCCGGGAGCAGCTAGCCACAAAGGCATCCGGGGCACACGCCGCCAGCAAGAGGCAGGTCTCTCACAAACCAGGTGGCCCGTCAGCGTGGGGGCTCCCCCGGGGGAAGGACCCCCAACTCCGACTTCTGGACGAGCCTCTCCACTCCAGCCTGGGAAGCCAGGAGACAGGTCCTTGGGCCTGCTGGATTCCTTGTGGCACAGGGCCTGCGTAGTACCCTGTGGATACCTAGAGCCCGCCTCCTCCCGGCGCCAATGCTGTTTGGGCTGCTGATGTTCTGAGGCTTGGAACGCAGCCTTGCAGGGGTGGTGAGAATGCCGGACCAGGATCTGGGAGACCCGGGTTCCAGTCCCGCTCGGCCATGGCGCTCCCTGGGCCAGGCACGCGCTCTCAGGCCAACGTGGCTCATGGGGCCGCTGGTGAGAGGACAGAATGGAGCTATGCGATTCCTCCCAGGAGAAAAAAAGGTGGGATATAAATGCAGTGCAATGAGAATGGTAATGAGGGAAGTGCGCACTTGTGAAAGAGCCGACTTTCGAGAAAAAGAATGAAAGCGCTGAAAAAATTTAAAGGATTTAAATTCAGCGATCTGTTGAAGTTTAAGTTCTATTTAAATCGCTTTGGGAGTCTATGACCAGACTAAAACTGGGGGTGGCGGTTCCCCAGTACAGCTGCTGAGATGCATATTTCAAGCATGAAAGAAATCCCCAAGACAGCCCAACTTGGGGCACGGGGAGAACATTGCCCCTTTCTTTATTCTGTGGCTGAATTTCTGGGACTGAGTTGAAATGTTTGGTTGAAACGGTGCTCAAAAGACAAGCAAAGCACAATATATTCCTGCAGCCCAACTATGAGAGCGAAAAGGCGAGGGGGATACTTCTAGGTAGCCAGGAAATGCCGGACTGAACTTGCAAGAGGTGGGGAGGGACTCTTGGGCAGAGAGGGACCGGACCAGGGCAGGCCGAGCGATGTGCCCGGGGGCACCGGGGCCCAGACACTGCCCTGCCCCTCCCGGGTTAGACCACTCATGGGGAAGGGGGCCACTGGCCGCAGCTGGCTAGAGCAGGACGTCTGTGTGGGGTCCATCGTGGACCGGCAAACGGCAGGAGGCGGCCACGGCCATCCTCACAGGTCTGTGAGCCAGCAGGCACCCGGGGCATGGCTTGGCAGGAGGCTGCCTGCACATGGGCTGTGGAGAGGTGTCCTTGGTCCGGGGCCGGGAACACCCTCTGGATGCCCACACACAACTTCCTGGTGGGGTCGCGAGGGAATCCCTCGGCCAGGCGGGGGGGGGGGGTTCCCGGCTTCCGTGCAGTCTCCCCCCAGCACGCCAAAGGTCGAACTCCCTCCCTAATGACCGTCTTGCAGCAGCGGCAGCTTTCCGCTCAAGCAGGCGGGCCTCTCTCCCTTTGCCTTTGGCAAATGGGAATGCGGCCCCCGGGCTCTGAGCAGCGCGTTCCTGCCCTGGGGCTGGAGCCCCTCAGAGGTCCCCGGGGATGGCCTGGGGGGACGGACGGCTTGATGGCCTGACGAGGCGCCTTCGTGGCTCTTGCCAAGGGTGGCACGTGGCCATGCCGGTGGGCAGGTCAGTCCCCGGGCAGGCTGACTCGTGAGGCTGGCGGGAGGCCCCCGCCCCCC
>NW_025335873.1:1108699-1187762 GCF_004798865.1 Varanus komodoensis | reverse complement strand
GGCCCCCCCCCCCCCCCCGGCAGCCTGGCACACGTCAAGAGTTCTCACCGAAGATGCCTGGAGAGAATCAGTGAAAGAGATTTCAGAAGGAAGGCAGACAGAAGCAGTCCCGTTAAAGCTGCTCTCCTGAGGAGGAGGAAGAGGAGGAGGAGGAGGAGCGGGAGGAGCAGGAGAGGCCCCGTCCACAATGCGAGGAGGCTGGCCGGCCGCGGCTGGCCCGGCCCCGGGGTCAGCGCTTGGAGACTGGTGCACGGGCAGGAAAGGCAGAGGTGGGGAGGAGCCGGCAGAGGCAGATGAGAGGAAGGGGGGTGTGGAGACTTGGTTTCGAGGCACAAAGTCTTGGGAGTAAGACCTGAACACCGATTTGTACTGCAGGTGGGGAGGACGAGAGCAGACAAATAATGAACCGGGCCGACAGGGGAGGGGGGCGTTGGGGTGGGGGGAGGAGAGAGAGAGAGAGACAGAGAAAACAGAGAGAAATTAGATCAGAAGCAGCTCGTGGCAGCACACGGTCCCCCAGTGGGCAGGGTCCCCCCCCCGGTTGCGCCAACCGCGTGGTTGCGCGGGGCTCCCTCCATGCGGTGCCCTCCAGCCTGCCCTACATGTGCCTTTTCTCTAGGGGTGAACAGCTCCTGTGGGCGGAAAGAGCTGCCGTGGGCCCCACCGCGCAGAAATGCCTGGATGTGGAACGGAAAGACACAAGCACACGTTTCTCTACGACAGCCGCTCCCTTCTCTTCGAAAGCCCCGGCATGCGTCCGCCCGGCCCCGGCCCGCAGGACACATTCCTCACCCCCACTGCCGTCCCGAAAGGGTAACTAGTCCCACCACAATGGCAAACTCGGGATTAAATCTTCACTGGGAAAGTAAGGTTCTAGCCCTTGCAAAGATCCAGGCAAGTGTATGTGGGCAAGCCTGGAGAAACTGCCCAAGTGAGAACTGCTCATGGGGGTGGGGTGTCCACTACCACATGTCGCTCTTCATCCCCCTCTGTGAGTTCACGAAGCAGCAGAAATTACACATGAAGGACGGAGAATGTAAAAGGGGGACAGGTGCTCAGCGCCTCTACTTGGAGAATTTAAGCAGGGCTGCAGAACAAGAGCAGGTCTGCAAGGCCTGTCCCTGGCCAGGGCCCAGCGGGGCTTCCCAGCTGAACGGACTCTCCCCAAGGCCGAGCGCATCGCAGGCAGGCCGAGCACAAAGCTGAGCGCTGATGCCAAGGGTGCCGAGTGCTAATTCCACATTCCCCTGCTTATTTTCAAGCCAACTTCCACAAAAGGTCCTCAGTCCAGCCTGTGCTGGTCTTGCTATACCGAATTCCAAGGTTCATGAGTTAGGGCAGAAAAATTATTGTCCTGCATCTTGCGATGCCCAGAGCTCCTTCCAAGCTCCTGCTGGATGCACCCTCCACGCTTCTGACCCTTGCCCCAAAGCCACCTTTTCTGAGAGGTGCAGGGTGAACATCTTAGGCCAAACTGCACTGGGGTAACAGTCACCCTCTCACGATTTTGCCCCCCCCCACATTGCATCCTTCCAGAGAAGTGCATGCTTTTGGGGGCTGCAGGATTGTACAGGTACATTCAGAATCGCATCACCTGAGAAATCTGCTTGAGGGAGTTACTCTCCCAAGCTGCTCCTTGCAAGGAAGAGGTGGCAGAAGGCAGTGTTCTCTTCCGAGACCTGTTCTTGCTGCGTCAAGGCTTAGCGTGTGAGCAGCAGGGGCCAGGGACTCATTCTCGCCCATGGCACCAAGTGCCACCCCCACAGATGGTGCCAAGTGCCAGTTTAGGAACCCCCCCATCTGCTATTAAGATACAAAGAAAGGCAAATGGAAAAGCTAATGGAATCAGCAACTTTGCAATGAATGAATGAATGAAATGAAACACGTTTTTTAAAAACTGTTCAGGCCAGCAATGCTTAAAATGAGTAAAAACAACACAACAACTGAGTTTTCACCAGAGAACAGCACCACATGCAGAAACGTATCAAGAACTGGTTCAAGGCTGGGTGGAAGTTCAATTCTGTGTGACCGACTCACTGATTGATAGACTAGGTTTCTAGTCCTTATGTCCCAGTCAAAAGAAGCTTGAAAATATGAGGGTAAGACTGGATGAAATCTCCAAAGGCAAAGGGGACAGGGCTGGGTAACATTATTTGGGGTTGTGGATAGGAACTTCACTGTACAGGTCTTTATGCCATCCTTACAACTAGCAGAACCAAAATAAATTATTCAAAAGAGAGATAATTTCAGCAATTGTATAAATGGGGTTAATTCGCAAAATGGACATAGTTCTGTATTGCAATGGTACTGAAACAAAGTTGGCCTGAACATTAATCTTTGGTTCATTTCTCGCAACACATACGTTTGTGTATGCCTTTTCCCCCACTGTCAACATTTTTGGCAAGCAATTATTCTAACGCTGCATTTTTAAATTCCCCTTGGCTTACACAGGTCTGTATGCATTTCTAGACTGGAAAACTTAAGAATTTTGCTGCAAAATTCAGAGAGGTGTGATTTTCAAAGGAGAACTGAGTACAGGCAGTTTCTGGGTTACAAATGAGTTCTGTCCCTGAGAACATCTTTAAGTCGAATTTCTATGTAAGTCAGATCACATATGTACAGTTTGAATTTAGCATGAGTAAGCCAAATGTCTCTCTTAGTATATGTACATTTTTTATCTTCCTACACATATAAAACACTTAAGAAACTCTTCCATATTCAGTTGGCCCTCCAGAATCACAGGGGTTAGGGGTACAGGATGCCTGAGAAACTGGGAAAACTGCAAATATTAACCTTAGCAGTTAATACTGTTGAGCACAGACATCCTGGCCTCCCTCTCCCTCACATCTTGGACTGATCCAGCAGGGCTTTTCTTTGCACCAAGGAAATGCCAGGGAGATTTTTGGGTGGACAGCGCAAGACGGCTTGCTTCAGCAGCCCTCCCTCTCCCCCCTTCCGCTTGCTCTCACTCTGTGGCGATGGCGATTTTACGCAGTAGGTCGTGAAAGACCAAAGACCTCTGTGTTTATTACTATGAACCATTTGTCTTTGAGTGGAAATATTAAATTAATACGCCTTCTGGCCGTTCATTCATAAGTACAGAGGACTTAACTTGAACGTTCCTAACACGGAGACTGGCGTGGTTCCACAGTGCCAAACTCGTCCCCGTTGGCCTTAGCACCGGAAACAGCGATCCTAGAGTTTTGGACTACCCCATCAGGGGCCCCTCCCCACAGCAGCTCCACATCTCTGGAAGTCGCAGAGGGAATCTTAGCTATGCAGGCAAGCAGGGACCAGGGCCAAGCACGGAGCGAGCGTTTCGCAATGTACGTGTCTATGCAAGTTCTCTCCCTGACAGTAAACCCATCCGGCCTTTGTTCCTGTTCGTCCGCAAGTGAGCAAGACGACAGAGGCCGAGAAAACCTCACAGAGAAGGCCCCTGCATCTGAAGCACCATTTCACTTGGGAGAACCCGGAGTTGTGGAAAGGGATGGTCCGTTCCCCAGAGCTGCTTCCCAGCTAAGTGTCACGGCGGAGGCTTTCTGCCTAGAAGCCGGCCGGCGCCTGGCTCCTCCCCAACTCCAGCAGGGTCAGACGCAGCAGCTGACACGGCTTCTAACCCCGCAACCCCCCGGCTCAACCATCCAACCTTTCGCATATCAGCTCCCCGTCCATCAAGCAAGTGCTTCCCCACTGGGAAAGCCGGAAAGGGGGCCCCGAGGATTAGACGCTCTGAAAGAAAAGGAAATTGGCCTGCAGAAATGAGGCCGCAGTCAGGAGGCCGATGTGCGGCTTGAGACAAAGCCCTCCCACTGGCAGGGGGCACCACTAGTACTGGGGATGGAGGGAAGGGTGAGGGAAGGACAGCTGCTCTTCCCCAAAAATGCATCCACATGGAGAGCGAGCGGGGACGGCTGGCCTCCCTCCAACCAGTGGGGCGGATGCGCACAGCTGGTTTCATGGCCGAAGTGCTGGACGGTTGGATCCTATTTGGCCACGGGCCCAATGAAAGACCCCACTCATCTCTGGATCACCTTCAGCCCATTTCTCCTCTCCCTCCTTCGCCTGTTTCCTTTTATGCTTTGGGTTCCAGAAGGTAAGGCCACTGGCAGGAATTGTTTTGCTTTCTGTTTCCAGTTGAAGAGCCAAGTTTTTAAAAGGGCTTTACAGATCTAACAGTTAAATAAATAACACACTCAAGGTTCGACTCTGCCTCTCACTTTGCTCACCACAGGAAATGGCTCTTTTAACATTCATATCATATCTCCTGGAAATAAGACCTTGTTTCAAAGTTCTGGCAGAAACATCTCTGTTTATCCACACAGATGCACTTTTCCAGTGGCTGGGGGGTGGGATGGGGGGCGAGTTTCCTTTTTTAAAAGCTTGTTTCTAGTCCTAACGGAGGAAGAAGGAAGGGTGGGAGCTCCTCTTTCCTTCTCTGTCAGCTCCCAAAGTCATTCCTTCAAAAACAGCAAAATCCTTGGAATGCCGAAGAAAATGAACCGATGCCACTCGCATGTCTATCGAGAGGCAAATGTCCCTTGACGCCCGTTAAGAGGAGGGGCCTGCTTTGTGGGAAGGGGCTTTGTTCGGCCTCAGTGTAAAGGCAGAATGTGCAAACACGCTTTTAGCATCAGGAACGAGTTTATCTGATTTGCATGCTGCCGTCAGGCCAAGAAAAGTGGCACTCGAGGCAGCCAACGGAGCTTAACGGGAAGATCTCTTAATTCCAGGGCCAGGCTGCTGGAGATGGCTTCCTGCCACGTCTCCTCATGGCAGCATTTATATGGATCGCTGAGCATTGCGCATGACGGCTGCACGGTTGCTCATTGCCATGCGGGGCTTCCTGGATGGCTGCGAAACCAGGCGCTGGCTCCTGCGGGAGAAGCATCCTGGCGCTGCGGGACCAGAAGTGCAGGGCTGTCCCAGAACAAAGAGGCGAGCCTCTCCCGCCTCTTGCGCCCTCTACACTGATCCAATGGCTCCTCTTCCTTCTCTGGCCCAAGTCTCCACATGTGCTGCCGGCATCACCAGAGAGGTGGTGTCGGTCACAATACCCCCGATCGGCTGGAAGCAGTCAGAAAGCCAGACAGGACGTGTGCCTCTTGTGCTGGCTAAAATAGGCAAGAGAAGTAGTCGTTCCTCTATATTCCTCACTAGTCAGACCTCATCTGTGTCCTGTGTCCAGCTCTGGGCACCAAGATTTAGGAAAGAGGCAGAAAAATTAGAAAGGGTCCAGAGGAGGGCAACAAAAGTGGTCCAGGGCTTGGGAACACTGCCCTGTGAGGAGAGACTGGGAGAACTGGGCATGTTTAGCCTGAAGAAGTCTGAGGGGGGGCAGGAGATCCCTCTGCAAGTACCCCAAAGGCTGTCACAAAGAGGAAGGTCAAGAGCTCTTCCTGCTAATGCCAGAGTGCAGGGCATGGAATAATCAATTCAAGCTGCAACAACCCAGATTCAGGCTGCACATCAGGAAAAGCTTCCTCACGGTCAGAGCAATACGGCAGTGAAACCGGCTGCCCGGAGAGGCGGTGGGCTCTCCCACACTGGAGACACTGGACAGCCCTCTGAGTGGGCTGGTGTCACATGGTGTCCTGCAACAGCAGGGGCTGGACCGATGGCCATCATGGCCCCTTCCAGCTCTGCTCTTCTATGACTCAGGAGAGAAATGAGCTGCACCACAGATGTTTCTGTACCAAGGCTCAGCTCAGCCATAAGCACTCTGGGAAGCAGGCTGTTCTCTCAGCTGTGGCACTCTGGTCTGCAAATGCCAGCAAGCAGCTGCTGTCGGCCACCCACGATGCCTCTCTTTGCCCCTTGGCCTATGCAAGGCCCCGCCACCCTGGCAGAGCAGAGCTGAAGCAGCCCCTGCCGGACAAGCGCGAAGCAGAGGGCACCTGGTCTGAAACATGTTGCAGGAGACCTTTCAAAACAAACCGATAAATCCAAGTGGCTGGCTTGGGGTCTCTGTGCCAGCTGAGCAGCGCATCCCCCGGGAGTTTTAGCCGGGCTTTTAATGAGTTGTCCGTGGTGCTGAACTGCATGTGCAAACAGGTTCAGCACCACGGACACCTCCTTAAAGTTAAGCTCAGAGTGGATACACTGCCTCACTGGCACCGAAGACGCTAATAAATTCTCTGTAGATGCGAACCTAGGAAAACAACACTTAAGCAATGCCTGGAACAAGCCAGAGGGTGCAGCTCCCTACCGAGGGGAGCTTCTGCACCCCACAAGCCCTGCCTCTCTTCCCCGCTGCAACCGGTTTCCCAGTTTTTGCAAAAAGAACACACAGACACGCACAGAGCAACTCTGCCTCAGTGTGCAAGCAGCACTCGAGAACAGCGCTCTAAACAATCTTTAGAGAAGGGGTCCCATGGGGAGCCTTCGGGAGTCAGAACAGCAGTACGCCTCCGAGAGAGGTCACTGCAGGGAGAAAGTGGAATTCAAACCCCAGAGCACACAAAAGAGGTGCTGGGTTGGAGTGGGGGGAGGAGGAGGAACTGAGCCACAGAACAGAACTAAACCCGCAAAGCAACACCAAGGCTGCTGCTTACAGCCAACAAGCCACCTCTCCAGGCGTAACCGCCCTGGAATCCGTTCATGCTGCAGTAAACCAAGGCTGATGCCCTTGGACTACAAGGGCCCAGCTCACAGTACCTTGACACCTTTGGAGGGTGGTGGGTTAGCTGCTCCAAGGTAAAACACATTCCAGGTGGCATGCAGGTGGGATAAACTCCCTTGAAGGCCAAGGAGCTGCAAATTCTCTCCTTTTTCAACCCAACAGATGTGCTCATCAGAAGCCAGGGCTGTGTGTAGGCCCGGTTAAGCCCGTGGGAGCACCGGGCAAGCCAACAGGGCGAAGAACTACAGGAGCGTAAAGCCTTTAGGATCAGTCTCTCAGGAGCACTAAAGGGCCCAGCCATTTAATTTCATTTACCTTCCCTCGTGTTGATTTAAGAGCCTTTTGAGCTGCTGGAGAAGAGATTTATCTAGGAGGATGCATCCTTTTAAGGGGATTATTGATGATCATTGATTATTGGGTGCAGACAAGGGCAGCTTCCTCAGTCAGCCTGAGGGCAGGAGGGCTGCATCCTTTAATGCTTTAACAGGTTTATCCGCCTGCCCTCGGCCACTGGAACAGGACACGCTGCGCCAGCTGGGTGTGAACGCAAGGGAAACTTGCAGACGGGGCTCGGGAGGGAGACCAAGGGATGGCTCCGCTCCGCTTGGGAGGCCCACAAGAACAAGCCGAGGGCAGCAGCACCGTTCTGCGCATGTTCCCAGCAGCCCGTGTGTGGAACCGTGGTGCTTCCATTGCTGGAGGTCACAGCCTTGCCTAGAAACACGGAGCATCCTATTCTCTGGGAACGGGCTTCACCCTGTTTAAGGGCAAGGTGTGAATTCGCAGCCTCAGATTCTTGTGCCGTGCAAGGATGGCTCCCTTTCACCTCCTCTCCCTCTCCTCTGGTTTGGCTCCCCTGGGGAGAGGCAGGACTGCGGGACGGCTGTGAGACGGCCCACCCCACGGTGGCCTGCTCCATCGCTGAGCCCTGCGGGAGCGAGCCACCGGCCAGGAAGCCCGGCTTGAGCAGCGCAGTACCCAGCCTCTGAACTGCCCACTGGGCAGGGACCAACTCTCAGGGGCTTTTCTCACTTCCAGGGGACACGCCTTTTCCACACGCGGTCCCAGGAAGACCATCCTGTCTTCCACATATGGCAGCAATACGCAGTGTTCCATCAAGATTGCCTAGTGCAGGGGTGGCGAACCTCTGGCACGGGTGCCGCAGCGGGCAACGCACGCAGAGCCCTCTCTGCCGGCACGTCAGCCGAGTCGCCCCAGCACCGCCCCAGCAGCCGAGCATCGGATAACAGCGCACGTAGGGGCCATGCGCATGCTCAGAAAGGAGTAGCGGCGCCAGGCAATGACATCATGAGCCGCGACTCATTAGCCATGACCCGTCCGAGCTTTCGTATGGCTGGTCGGTGCGCTGCCAAGGATTGCTTGGACTGGCTGTGAGTTGTTTTTTCTAAACTAAAACCTCAGTATTCAGGTTTTATTGCAGTGTTGGCACTTTGCGATAAATGAGTGGGTTTTGGGTTGCAGTTTGGGCACTCGGCCTCTAAAAGGTTCGCCATCACTGGCCTCGTGTGTTTTGCTTCAGAATTTCTTCTTGTGCACGTGATTCATAAATGTCATTAAAGCAAAGGACCAAACTAAAATGGCTCCAATTCCTGTTTTCTTTCCTGCTATCCCTGCCTTCAGAAAGGAAGATGGAGTTCTCCCTCATTTCTCTGGAAAGCGTTTGCCTTCTGGACGTCTCAAGCCACTTGCTGGGGTCGGTCCAAGAGCTCTGCCGCTCGGCCACCCCGTCCCGATGAGGCCGCCAGGTGTGCTACTTAGCTCCCAGGACAGGAGGTCACCCCCGGCCCCCCATGGAGGAAGCAAGAGGAGAAAAAGCCCCCCTGCGTTAATGACTCACCGAGTGCATAGGGAAGGAGCTGTGCTGGTGGAGAAAGGAATTAGAGATGGACATAGTGAGGCCCTGAGCAGTGCCGACGTCCTCGGGGGCGAAGGGCACTTTAGGTGGCTGGGCACAGTAGGAGACAGAAGACAAGGAAGAGGTGGCAAAAGAGGCCTGTGGGAAGAAGAGAGAGAGAGAGAGGGAGAGGGAGAGGCAGAGAGAGGAGCCGAAGGAAGAAAGGGGAAGAAAAAGACAACGCAAGCCAGGCCAGCGGCAGCTCAGAGCACGCAGCTGAGGGTGCAGGGTTGTTGCGTCCCACCTGATCTCCTTGCCCGTTGGCAGGACCGGGGTTGGGTCCGGACTGATCCCAGGTCAACTGCACCGGCAGGAGTGGCATTTGCTGCCCTGGCCTGTCCCACGGCAGCCCCTTCAGCCTCCTCTGGAGAGTCAGGGGAGCCGGAATCCCACATCAGGCAGAGAGGCTGAATGGGGAGCGTGCCAGACACTGTATTCTGTTTCGTCTCCTCCTTTTCACTAAGTGGGCAACCCCCTTGGCTCACGGGCGCAGGGCAAACCGTGACAGCCACTGGTGGCCAGAACATCCCCCGCCCTGCCACTTGCTGGCTGCACGTGCAGGCGAAGAGCCTGCCGCAACATGGAACAGGACGCCCGCCCTGAAGGGGGGTTGTTCCGCAGGAGCCCCCCCTCCCCAAAAAGGGGGATATGCACCAGAGACATCACAGAGAGGCACAAAGGTTACATGGAACAAATGCAGAGAAGTGCTCGGAAGCACCTCAGAATCGCAAAATGAAAATCCCTGGCAAACCCGACTGTGCTGAGAAGAATCGGTCTGGCCCAACTTCACAGTAAGAACTTCCGTGTCTGCCTGGTTCTGGAAGTCTCTTGCTTAAAACTGGATCCCTGAGTTATCTTTGATACGTGCTCCACTTGGGGGCGTTTCTGCCCTTTAAATGCTGTACAGCAAATGCTTAGAGGCCTGGAATTCCAGTGCCGGCCTCCAAACCGGAGTTTTCTAAGGTCAGTGTGGACACCCTCCCCTGGAGCCCTTTCCCTGCCTTTGCCTTCCAAGCCAGCCACAGCTCCGAGGACGGAAGATCGACCCCGGAGCTGGTGCTGGGCAGCTGCTGCCGGGAGCACAGGGGGAAGGACTGAGGCTGCGTCTAAGGATGGCTTTTTTGGGTGGGGGGAGGTGCAGGGGCAAGCTCCTTGCAAGCAACTTCTGTCCTTGATGGGATGCCCATAATTCTCTGCGTTTGGATTCAGGGCCCCGTTAAGCTAAAACCTTTGGCCTGTGGCTTGCATGGCATTTTAAGGTTTCGGGAACTGCAAACTACCTAGAAAGCCTTGGCTATTGAGCAGGGTAGAAATGAAATAAGTCAAGAATGAAAAAAAATACATTAGGCCCACAGGCCAAACCCAGCCCTCCAGGGGTCCAAAAACGGCCACGCCCCCTTCCCTTGGCTCATCCCTGGCTGTCTTCCTGGCTTTTGCGAGATTTGCCCCATTCTAACAGGCTGAATTCTTCTCCTAAGATTGAGTTACTAGCAGTAAAAACCTTAACACACACACACACACATTATTATTATTATTATTATTATTATTATTATTATTATTATTATTATTACTACTACTACTACTACTACTACTACTATTATTATTATTATTATTATTATTATTATTATTATTATTATTATTATTACATTTCTATGCCGCCCCTTGCCGAAGCCTCGGGGCGGCTTACAACACAATATATGCATCCGCACATCATCTGGGGCCCTTGCGCTGTCTTGCCCCTTGGCCCAGCCCGCCACCGGGATGCAGCCCCAGGGCTGAAAGAGGCTGGAGACCCCTGACAAAAATAAATAACATGCAGTGGAAACACGCGATAGCAGGAAACGAGAGCGAGGACGGCACCCGTCCCCTTCCTTCCGCTGGGGGAGAAGAGCAGAGAGGTGCGTGAGGTTCGGGGTCAGGGTGAGGAAGACCGACTCACCAGCTGCCTCTGCTTTGGCGGGAGAGCAGGCGGCGGGGCCAGGTCCTGGCCAGAGTCTGCGCCGCTGAAGGAGTCGTTGAATCCATACACCTCCATCAGGTACTTGTTCTTCTGCTGGTAGATGTGCTCGTTCTGCGGCGTCTGGTAGAACATGGAGGGCTGCGGCTCCGAGTAGTCCTCGACGAACTGCATGTAGGCCATCACTGCAACATGGAGGGCATGCCGGGGGTCACGCACGCGGAGGCAGCCGGCAACCCTCCCCACACCTGCCCGGCCCGACCGGCATCAGGGCATCCGGCTGGCAGGGAGCCATGCTCCCTCGGCCTTCCCGTTCCTGCCAAGCAGACCCTGCGCCACTTCGCCCCTTCCGCAGAGGGGCACAGCCGTGTTGGATGAGTGGCTTCTCCCTGGGAATTCTGGGACTTGTAGTTCTGAGATAGCACCAAGCACTTGACAGCCGGGGTGGGCAGAAAGTCGACCTCCAGATGTTTTGGGCTTCAGGTCCCAGCATTCCTGACCATCAGCCGTGCGGGCAGGGGCTTCTGGGAGAGGGAGTTCAAAACAGATGTTGATCTGCCTTCGGCCCACCTCGGCTCTGCTGGGATCCCTCTCTGGAGTCCTCAGAGGGCCGGAACTGCTCCCCGGGGGCCCAGGTTTTGCACTTCTGCTTCACAGAGGGTGCGGAGCCTCTCTCAGTCCACGGATGGGATTCTGCTGCAGAGAAGCCCTCACAGTGGGTGGGGCTGGAGGCAAGGGAGGGCACAAGACCAGCCCACCTCAGTGCCACACTCCTACTGCCAGTGACAAGCCTCGGGAGAGGCACGTCACTTCTGCAACGGCCAGGGAGGGGTGGGGGGGGGAGACTGCGCAGAAGGTGGGAAACTGCCGAATGACCGGCTGTTGCGGAAAACGGTATGGAACTGGGGAAAATGTGCGCCACCAACTGAGACCCCCCGGGGGGGGGGGCGTATTTTGGGGCCCAGGTCTAAGATTTACCATGCCTGGTATGGGCCAAACAGCACCCTGTCCCTTGGCCTGGGTCCTTCGGCGCGCACAGGGGGCCAGTCCAGGAAAAACACACAAGGAAGAAACGCAGACACACATCCCAGCAAAATTCTCTCACCCACGGACTGTCAGACGGAGGCGCTAGTCTGTCGTGTACAACACCAGGCACTCCGCCAGTGCGGCAAACAGCTGTGGACACGGGCCCCTGCACCAGAGCTCTTACTGGTTGGTTACTGGCCCCTCAGTGGTCCCAGTCCACACCCTGGTCCCTCTGGTGCTCTCCTCCAACCAGCAACAGTTTGCCAGTTTTTCTGGCAGAAAACCTTTCCTTTGTACCCGCCAGTTTTCTTCTTTTAGCTGAAGGCTGGCGGGGCCCTCCGGTTTCTGAGCGGGTGCTCTGCCACCAAATTATGGGGGATGCTTCCCGAGTTAAAGGGGTGCCAGCGGCAGCCACACTACGCCCCCCCCCCGCCCCCTCAGAACCAAAGCTGTGCTCACTGTGTTTGTTCTTCTTCTCTGGCAGCGGCGGCGGCTTCTCCGAGTCGCCCGTTGGCTCTGGAGCAGCAAAGTCCGACAGGAATCCGACGGGGGCAGGAGCGTTCCCCGGCTGGAAGGGCAGCACGGCGGCAAAAGGCGTGAAGGGCACAGGCGGGATCAAGGCCGGGTTGTGCAAGTCCTCCTCCGAGATGTTGTCGTACTGTGAGGGGTGCCTCTCGAACAAGACCCGGCAGCCAGAGATGTCGAATGGAGGGGCAGCGGCCCCCCGCCTCTTCTTCTCTGGCAGAGCCGGCGGGATCTCGGCCGCCTGGACCGCCGCCGAGGGGCTGCTGTGCTCCGGCAGCTGGAAAGCGCGTCCGTGGAACGGGGAGCCGGACTCCCCCAGGGACTCGGGCAGCGGGCTGAGGGCCCCGGACACTGGCTGGGGAATCTGGTCGGTGTTCGAGAGGTCCTGCTGCAGGAACTCATAATCGGGATCGTAGTGATCTGAGGGGGGAGGAGGGGGGAGGGCGTGAGTCGGACCAGCCAGAGGAAAGGGCACCGGCACCGAGGCCGAAGAGCGCCAAAGCCCGGGGGCAAACTGTGGGGAGCTCTCCACGGAAGGGGCCTTGGCTGCACCAGCCGCACAACTCGGACATCCCACGATACTGAAGAGCAGGCTCTACATCCTGCGGGGGACGGGACAGGACGGGACGGGAGGCTTGCCTGCTTTTGAGGGTTGCGCCTGCAGAAGTTCGACCGAGGCAGCGACCCCTCGGGCTGTGCCCCCGCTGCTCCAGAGACCCCGAACTCGGAGGCCGTGGCGAGTCTCACATCCTGCTGCGCTGAGGCCAGCCGGCAGGGGGCGTGACCAAGGCGAGTCTCTCCTCCCCACCCGATCGCCTGCCTTTTTGACAGACACCCTTTGCGACCCCTCAAGTGGCGGCACTCCGGGGAGGAGAATGAAGCCGCTGGAGGCAACTCAGGATGAAGAGTTTCCCAGCCTTTCTGGCCTCCTCCCCCCGGAACACCCCATTCCCCCGCTCCGCTCCGCAAGGTTGATTTCTTGACCTCAGAGAAGCAGCTGGTATGTTTCTACCCATACTAGGTGTGAGGGGTTGCCCGAGTCATCCAAAGGCCCCTGGGATATTGACCCAGGGCACTCTCTGACACGACAAGCTATCCTAGAGAAATCGGGTTGCATCTCATGTTGGTGCTACTGAGAGCTGACCCACTGAAACAAATGGAACTGGCATTATATGAGCGCCGGATGAAGTCTTTGTGCTCTGCGTGTCAGCCTGATGGGGTTTATGAGAGGGGGGCAGCGTGGGTCTCACCTCGCAGGGGGCCAGCCTTGTAACGGCAGAGACCTGTGTGTATCTAACCACACGCAGAACCCCCTTCTCCCTGCCCGCCCCCCCGCCCCCCCACACTCCACCTAGCGTTTCACAGCTTGTGTTCCGGGAGCACTGCCCACTGTCGCAGTCCAGCGATGAGAGCTGCTCGTCCGACTTGCTGAGCTTGCCCATGCTGTTGTAGGGGGAGAGGCGGGGGGACTCCCCTCCGTAGGACTGGCTGCCCCCCGACAGCCTCCGCTGAGCGTAGCAGTCTGCATCAAAGTCCTGCAGGAGCAGAGGGGAGGTGGGTTAAACGGGGCTCCGGGGAGCCGTGCTGGGGACTCTCTTCACAGCCCCATTCACAGCTGGTGGTCTGGCTTTTGGCACTTTGGTGGACGGAAATGAAACAGTTTTGAGGCAAGTCACTGTTTTCACAGTCCCCTCGTCCCTCCCCATAAGCTCACCCATCACATTCCTGCCAAGTGGGGGGGCTGCAAATTTAGGGAAATTTAGGGAAATGATAAGCAAGCAAGCCCCGGGGCACTTCTATCGAAGAAGGCAAGCAGAAAGTGTGGGGGGACATTCTTCTGCGTGGGCACACACAGATCCGTGTGTGACACATGCCATACGAGAGGAAAAGGCCTTGATTTGTCTAGAAAGGTCTTCTGGAATCCCTGCTTCGCATTTTAAAGATTCATTTGCCTGCCAAGGGCGCAACCCTCAGGCCGCTCGGATCACTCGGAGCTCCAGCTCCGAGTAGGGAAATGCATCCTGTGCTCAGGGCCCTCTCCATTCAGTCCTGCAGCCAGTGAGAGCCTTGACCCGTGACAGGTCAGGCTCTCCTTTTAAAACCCTGCTGTCAAGCTAGGCTCGGAGGCCGCTCCTGCAAGCAGCACTGGCGCAGACGGCTTTTCCAGAGTAAATTACGGTGCCTCTGAATTGACCTCAATCTTCCCCTTTTTCTGTTCGGTTCCACTTCGGCTCCCTTTTATGGGCCACTTTCCGCCTGACCTTCTGACTGTCAGCATTCTCCACCCACTTCTCTTCTTCCTTTAGACTCTTAAACCGGCCGGTACCTTGCCTGCTTCCAGAGCGACCAGGCGCTCACCTGTCTGTTGATGCCGATCGGTAAGCTGGACCCGCTGGTCGTCCGGCTCATGGGCGCCACGACAGCTACTCGGGTGGGAGACGGTGCGGACTGGCGCTTCTTGGGTGGCAGCGCGGGAGGGGGGCTGACGGAAGAGAGGGAAAGGAAAACATCAGGGGGACGCCTTCCACATGAATCAAGAACTTCTCCACCAACACCAACAAGCAAACTCCAGGAAAGCAGGGTGGAATATCAGCTTCCGTACCCATCTTGGAAAGTTTGGGGTTTTACAATCCTCTCATGCAACGGCCTTGTTTCTTGAGTTTCCCTTAGGAAATAAACTCTTTAAGAATAAAACTCTGAGAGGCGTTGACATACGTGTGTTAATACTGCTGTCAAAGGGGTATTTAAATGCCTCTCCTAAAGAAGCTGGGGCCCCCTTGCATTCTGCGCCTTCCCCTAAAACGGGGGTCCCTGATGCTGTGAGTGCTTCGCTGGGATTTATGCTCCTTTGCGTTGATCATGACAGGCCAGCTCAGCGAATTCTCTGCACTACTAATTTGGGCAGCGAGCCAGGATCAGACCCTGGTTTCACACAGAGCCTCCTGGCTGGGAGGAAACCACCGTTTCCTCACTGAAGGTGAAGCCAGGACGGAAGGAGTCAGTAAGACACCACTCCTCAGGATTAAAAAAGAGAAAGCGGCAACAACAGATGGTCTGCTGATTTTTAATGCAGCCGCTAACTGTAATGCTTCGGGAGCAATGTCTGGAGCACCCTGCATGCGAGTGCCTGAGCCAGGCGTACAGGATCCCTACGAGGCTGAAGCTGAACGCCTTTCCACGGATGCTTCCAGTGGCTGACGGCAACACGGGAGAGGGCAGAGCCCGAGAGGAAGGCCCGGGGGGGTCAGCCACCGAGGGCCAGCCTCACAGGCGTTCCCAAGGCTTGGGACCCAGTGGCCCCGAGAGCACCTGCTCCCACATCAGCCCGACTGATTCTCACGGACTTCCGGGGAGGCTCTCCTGCCGAGACCATCACATCTGGTGGGGACCCAAAAGAGGGTCTTTCAGCTGGCAGCCCCCGAGCTGTGGACCTCCCTCCCAAAGCAGCCCCGGCTGGCATCCTCCCCGGTGCGCTTCCGCCAGCAGGCCAAGGACGCTTTGCCGACAGGCTTTCAACCCGTCAGGGGGCCTGGTGATCCGGCCGCTGTCTCTCACCGTCTCTGTCCTGCAGCCGCCGTGCTTTGACCGCATTGCCAAGTACTGCTTTGACCAACCCTAACCAAGTGCGCTTGCCCATTCGGAGTGGCTTGCCCTGGGCAGGAAGGCAAGAGCGGCATAAAATCAAATCAGTTCTGACTGGGGAAACCGCCGCGCAAACAACCCAGCGGGCAGTGGCTGCAGGAGAGCGGGCACCGCTGTGGGACACCCCAGCGGCCAGGCCAGGCAGGCCCCTGGATGTGCTGAGCAGGCCCTCGGTCTGGGGCTCGACGCTCCTGCCTCTGTTGCTGTCCCAGAGGAAAGGCGGAGAGGCCATGCCGTCTGGGGGGAAGACGCGCATCACGCTCCGCTCAGGAGGGAGGGGGCTCATTTCTAACGGGGCAGATGCAGCCGGACCATCTGGATGGCAGCGGTGCAAAGCAGATAGTTTCCTTGCCGGGGAAGCAGTGCAGCTCAGCTCACAGAACTGAGGAAATCACACAGGAAACGTGTAGCAGCCTGAAGCTTTGATGGTCACAGCACCCCACACGCTTGTAGTGAACCACGCAATGTGCACAGCGCTTTACCACACGCTGCCGCAGGCATGGGTGGGCTCTGTTTTGGTTTTTGTTTTGCCTTTTGGTTAAAGCTTGAAGCGTGGGATTTAGCAGGCCTTTCTTCCTTCTTCGGCACCATTCGGAAACGTTTGTGTGGCTGGCATCAGGAGAAGACGATGCCTTCTTCAGAGAGCAAGGAAATCGAGCAGGCCCTTCATCTCTACTTGCTTTCGCCACCGCCTGCCGTTTTCCACCCAGCACACATTCTCAAATGCACTCTTTGCAGGGTGCGTTGGGGGCGGCCCACAGTGGAGAAGCCAATGCGGGAAGGATCCCCTTGATGTACGAGCCCAGAAAACCACCGGAAGCCACCTGGTGTTCCTTCTGTCCTAAATGAAGGGGCAGGGGACTAAGAGTGGCAACTCTGCTTGCTTCCCCATGCCCGACTGACCTGTTTTCTGCCACCCGGATGCAAGGAAGGGGGGGCTTGGGAGGGGCAACCTCTTCATCCACAGAATCGGCCGAAGCGTCTGTGGTGGAAGCCATCCCTGTCGTCTTGCTGAGAATCTCCATCTCGCGATCTGTCAAGGGAAGCTCTGATGGGCTGAGGAGTGTGAAAAAGCAGAGTGTAGGCTGTGTGCGTATTTAAGACTGCACAGCAATCCGGCGCCAAGTCCTGAGAGCGTGCAAGGCACAGTAAGGAACACAGACGCATTTGTATGGCCCAGTCCCTCCCACTCCTCAAAATGCACCGAGTTGTTCTCCAGTGGCCCATGGACAAGATACAACAGCTAAATTATTAGATACTCAGACTGAGATATTAAGTGACCGAGATAATCTTCAAAACCCTTTGGCGGGGCTGTAACCTGACTTAAAAACAACTAATGGTTCAATCCTATGCAAGTTTAGGAAGAAAAATGGCTTATAGCTCCCAGCTCTGAAAGCTGCACAGGACTGAATCATGGAAAGATCAAGTTGGAAGAGGCCAAGGCAGCCAGTGGCCCCTCAGTGCAGGACTCCAAGGCAAGCCACCCCTCTCTGATGGCGGTCCAGTTGCCTCCAGCTGAATGCCTCTAGTGTGGACGAGCCACAACCTGCCCAGGGCACGGGTTCCACTGTTGTACTGCTCTAACAGGCAGGCAGTTTTTCCTGCTATCCAGCTGGAACTTGGCTTCCTGTAACCTGAGCCCATTATTCTGTGTCCTACACCCTGGGATACTCGAGAAGAGATCCTGGTCCTCCTCAGTGTGGCAGCCTTTCAAGTACGCGCAGAGTGCTACCGTAGCTCTCCTTAGTCTTCTCTTCCTGAGGCTAAACATGTCCAGTTCTCCCGATACCCTTCTCACAGGGCTTTGTTTCCAGTCCCTGGATCACCCTGCTGCCCTCCTCTGACCCCCTTCCAACCTGTCTGTGCCCAGAACTGGATGAGACTCACCAGTGCTATGTATGGGAACCGGAAGAGAGCCCCTTCCCACTGGGCCACCGAGAAACCTCCGGCATTTGTGCCGGCCTCTCACTGCCCAGTGCCCTCCAGGTGGACTCGGCCGCAGGGCCCACAACCCCCAGCCAGCACGCAAGACGGGCCCCACCAGAGGCAAAAGGATGCCATGCCCCGGAGCAGCCAGGCTTTCTCCTTGCCCTGCTGGCCCTGCCGTCAGGAGGTGGCCGCCTGGGCCCAGCCAGGTGGGAACCAGGGAGCCAGCAGTGCACATGAAGACCACCCTCCACAACACACACGCCCAACATGGCACGGCCCTTGCTGGCACTCACCTGTCCGATGTACACACAGGCAGGCTGGGCTTCACTGGGCTCGTTGGGGACGGGTGCTCTTGCTTCTCGATGGTGAGCTTGACCAGCTCCTAAGTACCAAGCACAAGAGAGAGCAAGTAGCTCAGCCCAGGTCTGCTGCAGCAGCCGCTTCCCCTGGGAGCCGTCCCGCACCTGCTTCACTCTTGGGGTTCCCAAAGCTGCTTCGGGGATCCCTCGCCTTGGGCGGAGGGGAGCACATCAGATCGACAGGATTGATTGAGTCCAGCCCCCTTGCACGCTGGAGGCACCCCGCGGCCACAGCGGCCACCCCGCAGACTCCTGAGCGAGTGCCCATCTCACTACAATCCTGCCTGGGATTCAGATCTGTAGGAATGGGCACCACGAGAAGCCGCGGCCCGTTTGCTGGGTTCGGTGGGGGGGGGGCGCTCTTCTGTGCTTCCCCCAAACTATGAAATGTGCTCTCTCAAGAACTGCGGTTAGCTCTCCTCTCTTGGTGAAACGAGACTGGAGAATGTCCAAAATAATGCAACGGAGAGGCAAAGCCTCAAGGTCCTGGAAAAATCACACAGGTTTATTCCTTGAAGTGGCCCAAGGTGTTTTGGTTCTGCAAAATATATAGAGGACTTTGAAAACATGTTTGAAAGCCTGTGAGTTTTGGCTTTGTTGAGATAAATGGGATTTAAGTTAGTCCTGGCTGCCTTAATTCACATTCCTCTCAGTACGTCTGCCCTAAGCAGGACTAGCACTGGCTACACCGGGGTACAGATTCCTACCCTGTTATTAGGCTGTTTGGCACAATTGTGCACTTTCGGACTGCGCCACTTCTTGGGGTTGCCATGAAGAGAAACTGGGAAGACCCCCAGACTGGGGGCATCCCTGGAAAAGGGGTGTGTGAGGCACATATCAGATCGTGCTCCAAGAAACTCTGAACTCTTTGAGGCACACAAACCATGCAATCTTTCCCACAATTTACCCATGAAGGATGGGAAGGATGCTCCAAAATACCCTGAAGCCCCTTCCCAGCCATCACACATCCCACTTAGCCCTTCCACCCCACCAGCGCCTCATCCGCCTCTAAAACTTCCCCCAGTGCCGCCCGCACACGTGAAGGCCAGGGACATGCTGGGTTTCACTTGGCTGTTGCCTAAACGACGGCAGAGGCTGTGCAAAGGCACCTTGGGGCCCCGATCTGAGAGGAAGCGATAAAAATGCCAGCGGTCTCCCCACAGTGCCTCCAGAGGGTGGCCGTATCACGAGAAGCCCTGTCGCCGAGTCATCTATCAAGGTCCCAAGTGAAAAGGAGAAATGCTGACTCCTAGATAAAGATCTGTAGTGTGTGTGTGTGTGTGTACACACACCAGCACGTGAACACAAGACGCGAAGGAGAGGGAAGCGAAAACCGGAAAGCAGAAGTTAACAAGATGCGAGGGGACGGCGTTTAAGGAGTGTCACTGGGTATGTGAGCCGAAGGGTTGTGGGAGAGAAGAGCCGAGGGCAGGCGGCTGCCACATGGCCTGAACGGACGGGCACAAGCGAAGTCTTTGGCTGCTGGGAGGAAATGAAAATCTCCTTTCAAATGCTGCTGTGAGCACCGCAGCATTGCGTTACACAATCAGGTGCCGACCACACCGCCGGCATTTTGAAGGTGACATGGGTTTCCTTCCATTCTGCGGTGTTTTCCTGTTATAACCCCTTCAGCTGCATGAGCTCCGTTACAGCGGCGCTGCTATTTTTAATCCCACTCATGTTTGTATTTGAGAAATAAGATAGGAGCGACTTGGTTCTTGCCATGATGCCAACTTGTTAGAATGGGCTGCGGTTATTTTGTTTGTTTGTGTTTTATGGTTGCCCCATAAACCCAGCAGAGACCCAGCATCTCAAACCACCCTAAGCCTGAACAGGTTATTTCTGAGACTCCCCCTCTCTCCTCCCTCCCTCCCTCCCTCCCTCCCTCCCTTCCTTCCGTCTGTCCATCCCTCCCTCCCTCCCTGGGATTGCAGTCTTTTAGCCCCCAGGAAGGTGGTGGGTGAGAGAAAGCTCCCACTTGGATTGCCGGATTGCCACTACCGACCAGGGCAGACACGCCTGAGCGATGCAGTTCCCATGGCCCGTTTCTGTGCAAAGCGGCTTCAGACAGTCTTCATGGGTGGGACACAAACCGTGCACAGAGCCCCAACAGATGGCTGCTCTGGGGGCGACGAGCTGGCTGTCCGAATTCTGGCTGGCTGCTCTGTGTCACACCAGGGCCCCAGACCGAAGGAGCTTGTTTTCCCTATGTTGGCAAAAAACCTTAGCGCAGCACGAAGAGAAACCACTGTCTGAAGGACTGTGGAGTGACCCGACCTACAGAAAGAGATCCAGCGCCCCACTGCTCCCTTCGGATATTTCAGTTCTTCCAGTTCGAGACACCAATACCGATGTTCACCCTTCCACTCAGGTCTGAATGCTTCTGCTGGTCCGCCCTTCCTCCCCAGCGACACCACGTGCTGGGAACGCTTGCATGGCACTCCTACCTCTTGCACGCCTCTCTCACTGCCCCGAAATCCCTCCGGCAAGCCTGCCTTTCCCCCAGATTCGTTGGTTCCCAGGCTGCCCCTGCAGCCTTCCCCCACGTGGTCCTCCAGGTGGTCTGGATTTTGACTCCCATCAGCCCCAGTGCACACTGGCGATTTTGAGGCACGCTGGGTGCTGCAGCCCCAGGAGAGCTCCGGGGGCGGGAAGGCTGCCTTCCTTCCATGAAGCACGTGCCGCAGGTTACAGAGACAGCCTCAGTGTGCTTTCCCTGCCTGCACCCACTCCCTTCCTTCTGCTCTCTCTGTTGTCTTCGTTCCCCAAAATGCAAAACTGCATGACCACGGAAACCACAAAATCGGGGAAACTGGTTTTACTTCTGCCTCAGGATCCCGACCTCAGCAATGGCCAAAACAAGAGAGGCACCTCCATAGCAAGAACTGCATCGCTTTTGGACTTCTGGCAAATTCATGGTCATGGGGCATAGGCAGAGTCCCAGGAATAAGCAAGCCGTCTTGAAGGGCAGCTTGCTTTGCTCAAGGTGGCCACATTCAGACGCTACAGCAAGGCAGATGTCTGGTAACGCTGGCTTGCTGCGAAGGCACTCCGTGCTGCGACATGCAGCCCGCTGACTCCCCGTTTGCTTTGTCCACCAGCTAAACCATCCAGGAACTGAAAGCTTAACATATTGTCTAAAACTCAGAAGAACAAACCAAGGTTTCTTCTTGGTTCAGGAATTCTGGCGTGCTGGGAACAGCAAGCCAGGGGCCCTGCTTCAGAAGCCACAGTAAATTTTCAGTTCATAGAATCAGACAGGAGTAGGGCTGGAAGGAGCCAGAAGGCCATCAGGCCCAAGCCCTCCCTGCTCACTGTCGGGCTCCAGGTTAAAGCACCCCTCTCAGATGGTGACCCAGTAGCATCTAGAAGGCCTCCAGTGTGGAAGAGCCCACAAACTCTTCAGGTTGGTTCCACTGTTCCTGGGTAATTTAGCTGCTCTTTCTGGTGGAAGGAGCCAGGATTCATAAAGTCGGAATGAATACACCCGGTAAGCCAGGATTCCCTAGATTTCTGGCTTACCACTGCATGTTCAAACGTGTTCTGGATACTGTGGTGAAGCCAGCACTACTGAATCTCTTCCAGCCCAAGGGCTGGATTCCATTTTGGAGAAATGCTGGGTTGTGGCTGGCAGTACATTCCAGTGGTAGGGGGTGCCAAAGGCAAAAAGACTGGAGCCAAAAATACCAGCAAATTGTAGCTTACAGTTCTTACTGCCAGTAATGATGACTTAGGAGTGCATCTGAACTTTTTAGAGTAGGACTCACAGCATAAAAGTAGTCCTGAGTGCGATTCAGCATCCTGCTATTTCCCCTGCTCTTTCCAAAAGTTCAATAATGGGGAAGAGGGATGGGGCTGAACAAGGTCCAAGGAAGAGGGCTGTCCGTGTCCTGCACGTTTCTTGCCCTTCATGTAAGGCCAGCCGAAAAGGCAAAACGATATTACAGCCCCAGGCAGAGAAAATACCACTCAGTGCAACAGAGCTTGCGAAAACTGGACAAATGAAGCGTCACCACACAAGCATCAAATGCGTTGTCCTGGGAAGCGTTTCCCTCAGAGCACTGCGTGGCCCGTCACCATCGCCACGTGGGCAATCCAAGCGGCAGAGCTGTGCCCGGGATGAGAAAGGCATGTCAGGATGATTCCCCTGAAGGTTGAGTGTTGCAGCGTGGCAAGCTCTGAGCAGCAGAACCTAAGAACCTGTAGCCAGGTGAGCCAACGGACGATTTGCCTAACTTTTACCGATGGTTTTTGGAGGGGAGCAATTTTAGCTCACTCTTTTCAGGCAGGGTTGGGCAAATTCCATGGTCATGTCTGCCTCACTGCCAGGGACCATACTCTTCCCCTGGACGGGCCAGGGGAGGGGCACAAAAACTATCAGGGAGACCCTTGCAGCCCGCGTGTCGCTCCGGAAGCTCCCACACCCTACCTTGACGCCGTCCAGCACAGCCTTGATGACGCCTTTCACCGTGTTCACCATCTCCTTGTCTTCAGAGTTGATGCCCTCCAGCATCACCTGATCAGACCAGCGAATCAAATTGCCCAGGCTCTGGTACACGCGGCTATAGCAGGACGAGATGGCGGTACTGCAGGAACAACAATCCATGAAGAGAAGCGGGCAGGATATAATTTATGCAGATTCACCTCTCTCCCACCTGCTGACCTGAGCAGATGTTATGCCTCTGAATGTGTATTTCTTACGCAGTCGAGATGAACTCCGCTTTCAGACCTTTCGCTCACCCAGCTTCTTTGATGGCTCGTAATGGATAACCAGATTCTGCGTGCATCTATTTTTAGTCCACACACTGGACACCCATCAGAGTTCACAAGAAGCTAAGCAAAGGGGCATGTTTTGGGCTGTACAGCTGGGTGTTTACAGGGAAATTAGGAGCTGAGGAACCCCAGAACATACCCGACCACGTTCTGGGAAGCTTCCCAGTCCAAGCACACAATGCAAATGCCCCTATTGCAGATGAGGCTTTCTGGACCTCTAGAGATGCCCCTCCACCCCTGAGCGCAAGAAGGCCTCCAGAAGGCAGCAGCTGCAGTACAGGGGGAGGAAGTTTCTAGAAGTGTCCTTCCACACCCACCTTTGCACAGGCGCCTCTGTGCCAGGGGTGCAGAACCTCTGGCCAGACTCTCCGGAGTTCCTGAAATGGCCCTGCACACATATAGCAGGCTTCCTCTCCACTAGACTGAATTCTGGGCATGCTGAGATAGGGAAACGTTACAGCTCCTGGCCCAGGATGGCTCTCTGGGAAATGCTGGGCAGTATTGGAGGCTTTCCCCACTGAAGAATGCAGAGGGCTGCACCCTAACAAAACGGGTGTGTTGGGGAGCAGTCAGCCTCGCGGGGTCCCAGCATCCGGGCCACAGAGGTAAGTTCCCTTCTCCTGCATTCAGGTCAGTGTATTTCACAGTGTTTACACTGCAAAACCACACTGTGGGGAGTGCATTTCCGGTTACTGACAAGCTCTTTTTCACTGTGGCATATGCAGAACATGAGAAGGTGAGTTTTGTGCTTCATGACTGACAGAGTAGTTTGGCTGCCTGAAGACAGGCTCTCATTTTTGGGACTAAAATTCTCCAGCTGCACCACATCAGGGTGGAGGGGAGAAAACGGGGGCGGGGGGGGCAGAATGGAAGCCCCACAGTGTAAGGCGGAGCACAGCACCTGCCTGGTCAGCCCACGTTGAGCTGGGAAGGGCCTCTGTCTGCAGCGAGAGGAACTGACGGCCAGAC
Organism: Varanus komodoensis; assembly: GCF_004798865.1. Classification (NCBI taxonomy): domain Eukaryota; kingdom Metazoa; phylum Chordata; class Lepidosauria; order Squamata; family Varanidae; genus Varanus; species Varanus komodoensis. The sequence continues at coordinate 1,164,045 of NW_025335873.1, read as the reverse complement.
GCAGCCCCAGGGGAAGAACCGCAGACCAACCTGGAGATGCCAGCCCAGGCTTGGCTGCAGTTCTCTGGGGAAGTTCCACGCCTGGTCCTGAGATTGCTCCCTCCCTGATGAAGGCCACCCCTCCCGCTGCCCGGCCACAAGCCGCAACGCACCTCTGTTGGATCCGCGGGTCCACCTGGACCAGGGGCAGGATGGCCTCCAGCACTTTGCTGGCGGACCCCGGGAGCATCTCCAGCACCTTGTTGTCAATCGCCATCTTGTCCACAATGGTCTTGAAGTAGCGCAGGGCGCTTACCACCTCCTTCTCCTTCTCCGCCAGCCAAGTTATATTCTGGAGAGGAATGTGGGAGTCGGAGAGAAAGAAGATGGTGAAGCAGCAGGCTGGGTTAGTTGAGTTCCGTTCCATTTCGAGGATGTGCCTGTGGTGCCACATTTGTCTCCTTGTGTGTTGGGTGCTGCTATCAGAGAACAGCCTCCTTCCTTCTCTACCAACGGCGGTGCTTTTTGGGAAGGAAAGAGCAGAAAAAGAGGAACACAGGCAGGTGGCGAGAGAAGGAGCCTGGCAAGGACAGGACAAGAGGCTGGGGGGAGCAGCAGAGGGGTGTTCTTGCCCCCTCCGGCTCTTCTGGGGAAGTACGCGGAACGGGCAGAAGCTGTCCACACGGTTTGGAATTAAGGGACTGTGATTCGCGCCAAAGGCCGGCGGCTGGAGTGACAGGCCTCTCTGAGTGTGAACACGGGTGCCTGTGTGTGCACTCTCATTTATGGATCCCATCTGCATTCTGCCCATTAGCCGAAGCTCTCTGGGCAGTTCGAAAGAGGAAGCTGAAAAGCATAGAATATAACAAGCGGTCGGGCATAATATAAAACCATTCCGGCGCACAACGCAAGTAGGGCGCAAGATAATGGCCACCGGCAGCACAAAGAACAATGTGCCCAACATGCATTTTGCAGACCGGAGAGGTAAAGAGCCTGGCCAGGTGGCAAAGGCGCCCGAAGGACTGCCGAGCAGGCGCCGGGCAAGCCTGACGGGGAGACGCCTTCCACAGCCATGGTGCCACCACGGAGAAGACCGCTCTTCAACAGCCCCCTGCCTCATCTCGCTTGGCCTCCGAGATGATCTTAGGATCTCGCAGGAGATCGGCCAGCTGGAAGCCCTTCCCAGAGCCACTGCTTGAGGGGGAAGTGGCACCCTGTGCAAAGCTGGCTCCAGGCTTGAGGAGGCCTGGGCAGGGCCCCCTCTTGTGTCAGCAGCTGCTGGCTGGGTTGCCAGCCTGCCATGGCACGTGCTCCAAGCCACTCGGGCCGTGGCGTCCGGCCACCCCCTTGATTTCCTGGAGAGGTCACAGACAGCATGTGGGCAAAGGAGCAGTGGGAAATTCAAGAGACCGTGCGCTGCAGCTGCCCAGTTGGAGGGCAAGTTTGGGGAAAGCAATACGAGGAGGACCTGTGCAAGCATCAGCGCTGGCCTTGCCACCCAGGGTCTTGGCAACTGCCCAAGAATGCCAGGTGATGAAGCCACTCTGCATCTCTGCCATAACGAGCAGCCGTGCCAATTCTCGGGGGAAAGGGAATCGAGACTGTTGGCACACCTGTCTGGAGAAACCAGGCACCAGCTGGCGAATGCCCTACACAGGATGGGGCAGTCCTGTCGTGTGGTCTGTTGGGAGCTTCTGAAGCCAGCCAGGACACAGCAAGAAGAACCAGGACCTTGGACAGCTCCGAGCAGCTCCCCTTGGCTGGACCCCCTCCTGCTTGGGCCACAGGAGGATGCTGTCTTAGCAGAGTGCTAAAGGCAACCGAAGCCTGTGCAGGGTCCGCCAAGGACTCATCCTTTGAGCCAGAGCCTTGAATAATGCACTGGCAGTCCTACTCCTGAGGAAGCACCCTCTGCCCCATCCTCATCAGATGCTGGGTGGAAGGTCCAAACACAGGGAGTTATGACAGGGACTGTGTGTATGCCATGCTGCAAAGGCCGAGCCGAGCCGAGCCGAGCCTATTTTGCACCCACTAAATCTAAATTTAGCAAGGAGAGGCTGGATTGGATAGGCTGAACAAATTATGGAAATCTGAACAAATCTGCTTTTCTTCTTCTTTTCTATCATTTATCCTGGTTTTGCTAGTCCTGGACAGGGGCAAAGAGATATTCAAGCCTCTGAAGCCGCACCAATGACCACAATGTTGCTAGCCTCTCCTGATGCTTAAGTTTTAGCCAAGGCTTGTTCACATCCTTTCAAGAATATCTGCAGCCTTGAGTGCTAGAATCTTGAATTCTTTTTAAAAAGAACACACCATTCACTTAGAACACTAGCATTCCAGAAATGGAATGTTGCTCCAGCAGTCAGAACTACAAAAGTCGAGCCGGGGGAAAAACCTCCTAGGACAAAGAAACACCCATACGTGTGGGAAGAGTCTAGGGGACTGAAACCAGCATTGATCTTTTGGCAGGTCTTGGAACCTCCTCAAACCAATTGCTCCCACGTGCTCCAAGAATCAAGCACTGGCCACGGCACCCTAACGCATCCTTCCCCTCTCCCGCAATCCAGAGAGAGGGGAGCACTGCCGAATCCGGAGGATCGCTCTCTTGCAGTGAGCGTTATGAACCAAACTGTGCTTGAGAAGCAGCTGACCCAGAAAGAGCGCCGCCCAGCAGAAGCCAGAGCAGTTTATTTCTGGGTTCCAGCCAGGGAGGGGCTGTTGGGTTTCTGTGCTGTGATCAGGCATTTTAATGTTATTTTTGGCGACAGCTGTTTCCGCTTCAGTTGGAGTTGATGGTTTACCAGGCTTGGCCCCCAAAATAAATACATCCAAACAGCGGGCACGCGATACACTCGGCACAGATCTGCCCTGGAACACCCATTCCGTGGCTCTGCAGCAGATCGAGGGAAAACCCCCAGGGCTGTGGCTCCTGCCGCCCCCTCCCCAGTGCTCAAGGCAGCCTCTCCCCTGCCCCATCCGGCCAACGGATCAGTCCGGTCCCACCTGACTGAAGCCACTGGCTGCAGAGAACAGAATAGGAGCTGGCAGCCTCGGAGACTGACGGGTGCAGTGGTTAGTGTTCTGGACAAAGGCTGTGGCAGGCCCAGGTCTCAAGCCTCCGCTCTGCCATGACGCCCAGCATGGGGTCCTGCGGCATGCGCTCTTGCTTAGGCTAACCTGCTTATTTTATTTCTTTTTGCTCTTCAGAGCCGGGCAAAAACCTTTTTATCTTCCCATTATTTTAACGTTTTATTGGTTTTAATGTGTTTTAGATTATTGTATTATTGCCTGCTGTGCCATTTTAATTCCTATTTTACTTGTTTGCTGTAAACTGTGCCGAGATGCCAGTAGAGGGACAGTCTATAAAAGTTTTAAATAAAAAATAAATTAATTTATTTAAAACTTTTCTACCCCATCCACCACTGATGTCTCAGGATGGCTTACAATAAAGAACAAATATAATAAAGAAAACAAGCACAGCATCTGGTGACCCAAGATAAAAACTCCAGTTAAAACCAAGCAGACATTAAAATAGCAGGGAAATAAAGGGGTTTCTCCCAATCCTGAAAAGAATAAAGCATCGGCACCAGGGGAGCCGCACAGGGCGGCTGTGAGGACCGCAGGAGGGAGAGCCATATAGGTCACTCTGGCCTCCGTGGCTGCAGAGAAGCTCTGCAGTTCTTCTTCCCTCGACGGCCATCGCCAGCAGATAGTCCAACAGGCAGTTCTGACACAGCCAAGCGTCCGGAGCAGGACCATCCCCCAACTCTGCCAGACGACCCATTTGCTCCTCTTCCCTCCCCATTCCTCCTTCCTTGTGTGCCCTTCTCTGGAGTGCTTGCTTCATGAATGGTGTACAATCTGCTCAGTGAGGCTTTTCGAGTGAAGAGCAGGGCAGTTTGCTCCAGACCTGCTAGGGGCCAAGCCGGCCACAATGCACGTCGTGTGTTTGCAAGCCTGCCATTTCCTCCAAGGAGGCCATCTGTGAGTGCATTTTACTCTGCAGGGGTCTGCGAGTTGGTGACTGGCCCAGTCATGCTGGGAGCTCCATTGCCAAATGGGGCCTCAAACCCTTCTGCTCTTCGGACTGGGGCATTTTTCCGCTGCCTTCCTTGCCCTGCCACAGAACTCAAGGCCGCTGAGAGGGTCCCCTTCCTCCCCATTTTTATTGTCACAACAGCCCTGTAAGGTAGAGTCAGGGCAAGGGACAGGCCCAAAATCATCCAACATGGCCAAATGGGATTCGAACCAGAGTCCAACACTCTAACCAGTACACCACACTGCCTCCGTTATGACTGTTGCTTAGCTTTGGGGTCTATTTTTATTCCCAATTTGCCACTAAGGAGTTTACGGTAGAGGACATGTCCCCATCTTAATCTTGTCCCCACAACAATTCTGTGAAGATCAGTAAAGAGTCCACCAAAAGGGTTGGACGCCAAGTTCCAAAATTCTTAGGAATTCTGGGACCCGGAGGGCACCATGCTGGAGAAAGCTCGGCTCAAGCCCAGAGCGCCTCAGATCCCCCACCAATGTCACTGTCACCCATCCCTGCCAGTGGCCGGGTGGGGATTTGTCCCCTTCGAGGCCCGACATCCCACCGCTCTCCGCTGGCTCTATCCAGCCTCCCTCCCAGCCCACTCCCTCTCGTCCCGGCTTCCACCGCCAACGTTTAGACGGAGATGCATGAGCAAGCAAAAGAACGGCCTTGCCGTCGCTTCGCGGCCCTCTGCGAGGGCAGCAAAGGCAGCTGCAAACAAAGGTTGTAAAACACTTATGGAAATTAAGTGCGCTGTACAGATGACAGGGAGCAGAGGCATTTACTGGGCGGATTTCGAGCCGCTGGCCATGTGCCCACGCCTGGCCACAGCAGTCGCTCGGAAACCCCGTCTGTGCCAGGCCCTGCACTGCTTGCCTCCCACTAACGACAGCAAATCTGCCCGGCAGGGCTCCTCTCAGTTGCCCCCTCTTCCAACCCTAAATCCAAGCTCGTTCGAAACTTTGGGGATCCGTTTCTTCCTTTTCCCTCCAGTTCCAGGTAACGTTTGTCCACAAGCTGCCGTGCGTTTCTCCTGTCACAGGTGCTTTCGTGGGCAATTCTGCTGCACAGACACAGGCCTTGCCCCCTCCTTTCCAGCTTCTCCCTGCTGTGGCCACTGGCCGCTCTAGATCCGCAGCCTCTCTCTCGGCGTTGGCAGGGAGCGCCTGGAGGCCAGCTGGCCACGGCATCGCCTACCGCTCCTTCTCGCCACCACCGCTGTCCGGGCCCACACGAGAAAGGAGCGGAAGGGCAGGCTGCAGCATTTTGGGGGGGGCTCTCCTCCACAGCCCCTTGGTGGGGTGCAGGCTCTTCCAGGGGCCCAGCGAACCCCCTTCCCTTCGCACCAGCCCTGCTGCAGTTCCCGCTCAACCGAGCACCCATTCTGTCGGCTGGCCGTGGGCGCAGCCTCTCCGAGGTGCACCCCTGGCCAGATTACCTTGTTCACCACCTTCTCGGGGGTCTTTGCGACCAGGTCTGGCTGCTTCCCTTTCTTGGATGGCGTCCGCTTTATTTTTGGCGAATGGAACTTGTCCATCAACTTCATGGTGAAGGAGGATAAATGGGAACGCTGGGAATCTGGCAGGAAGAGAAGAGAAAGGAAGAGATGTTATGTGCTGCATCGGACAGGACGCCCGCTTCCACGGAGAGATCCTCCTAAAGGGTGCTAGGTAAGGAATCCGGGAATAAGGAGGCATGTCCAGGGCATGCTGGGTGAGGAATCCGGGAATAAGGAGGCATGCCCATGGCATATCGCCAGCTCCGATTCCTGCTCAAACTCCATCCCCTTTTCTGGGCTTCAAGATTCGCTCTCCCTCTCAAATCCTAGATTTCACATTCTGTCATTCTAATTCAGATCACTGGGGTGCCTGGCTAGACAAGCAGCTTTTATGGGGGCTAATTCTCCTGACAAGCCCCTGAACGCAACACCAATTACTGGGGGAAGCCGAGCAACGGAAGCAAGGTGGGAAAGGGTAAGGCGCAACCTTCCGAAGCATTACCTTCATCTCATGGCTGAAAAAGAAAAGAAAGACGAGCCCCAAACCCACATGCTCATACACGATGCACGGGTTTCCCCTCCCTCACCAGAGCTATTTCAGTCCAGGCACATTTCTATGGCTTAGAGGTCTGTGCCCCCCCACCCCGCCAAGTGGGGCAGCTTCGTGCTGATATTTTTAACCATTTAGCTGTGAAGCTAAATAAGCGCGGCTGCTTTCACAGCAAGCAGCTTGGCATGTCTTTTGAGCAAATGACGCTTAAATAGGCCGGCGTGAGGCGGGACGTGGAGGCAGCCCAGTCAGACGGCAAACACAGACTGGCCTCCATGGGCGGTGCTGGCAACAGCACACCCTGGCTCCCTCGGATCTCCCGCTGCACCCGGCTTCCTCTGATGGTGTGACTGCTCATGCATAAGACTGGCACGAGTCCTATTGACCTGCATCCGTTTAGATTCAGCAAGCACAATCTGTTCTGGTGGAGGATCCTGGGTGACATTTTTGTAGCAAGTTCCTAGTCCACATGATTGTAAGGAAGAAGTGGGCCTGTGGGACCAATTTGGCCTCCTTGGAGCCCCAGCCCAGCCCTATAGGACTCCTGATAGGCCCTCCTTCCCCCGGCTCTGCTGGTTTCCTCTCCTCTCGATTGATGCAAAGTGTTTATGCAGTTTTTCCTTCATCTTAAAAGGCTTCAGTGCACTTCCGGAGGGATAGTTACTGAAGCGAAAATACAGTGGCTGCTTTGCCCCATCTCTTTCGCTTACAACCAAGTCCACAAAGAGGGGGGAAAGCACCCACCTGCCTTTCAAAAGATGAAAATAAACTATATTCCCATTTTTTTCAGGGCCGGGGGAAGAACCTCCACAAAAAGGAAGCAAGACTAATCGGTTGCCTTGCTTGCTACGGGCAGTCGGCTGCAGCCATTTGCCTGTGGCCAATTTAGTTTCCACGGCCAAGAGCAAAGATGGGGGTCACTTTTCCAGTTTCCCTCTGAAGCATTAAAGGCAGGATTCCAGTTTGATTTAAAAATAAGCGTCACAGAGCAGATTCTATCCTTGTGCAGGGAATGCACAGGAAAAACTCAGCCCTCGTGAGGATGGGTCATCGGCATGCAGAGACGCCCAGCTGGCTGTGCGGGTGAATCACACTTGGCTGCTCAGAAAACATGAGCCACGACCCAGGAATGGGGCCACTCGCTCTCCGAGGCAGCCACCTTGCAGCATGACGGGGCTCCGGCACTCGGCCGGCTTCCCCACGGCAGCCAGGTGCCCCTTGGGGTGCCCCTGAAACCATGACTGTATTTGGACAGCAAACACCACAGCCAATTTGAATGCTCATACAGGTGCCTCTCTCACACACGCTCCAGGAGCTCATTTCCTGGGGGCAGCTCATTTCCAGTATGGGGGGAAGAGGAATTCTTGCAGGGAAAAGGGATCAGGCACGAGAGAAAGGAGAAGCCAGTGCTGACGGCAGACTGAAATCACAGCCGAAGCTCATAAAAATTGCAGCTGTCATGTTGAGGAAAGAAAAGGAAGAGGTTTTCCTTCCCCTTCCATCACTCTTGCATCTCCAGAACTTCGCATCAGCCCACTGAAATTTGGCAGGAAATGCTGGGCCGGCAAAAAGTGAGGCTGCTCTGCACCAGGAAGAACAGGGCATTCCTGGAGAAGTTCAGGGAGACCAAAGGGAAGAAAAAGGATGGGATGGAGGGTGAGCTGGGAGGGAGAAAAGGAGCATTAGGGGAAACCAAAGGATGAAGGAAGCCTCCATCTCTAAATGCCCAGGCTTGATGGCCAACTCACACAGCCACGAGCTTCTCTCTTCTTCCAACAAGGACTAGAAACATGGGTAATAAAACTGGTTACGGTACCAAATGCAACCCAGTAAGAGCGCTGGCTTTTGCAGCTCCACAAAAGCCCACAGGGGGTTTCCTGTGTCACAGGTCGGCAGAGCCAAAGGGGCTCTACTTGGCCTTCAAAGGAGCCGTGCATGCTGGGAGCCCTGAGCCTCGTGGGCCAAGTACCAACGGGGAGGGCAGGCCCCAGAAGCCTCTCTTCCTTTCTAGTGGGTCCCCGACAGTGCCTTATACTGGGGAACAAGCAGGAAGCTCCCTGGCTCAGAAGACATGTTTTGGTTCAGTGGGAAAGCAGCCAAGGTTCCCAGGCCACAATTTTTCCTTCTCTTCATCTCCAACAGCCAGTTGCAAACACATGCACCCCCCCACCCCCTTGTGCATTGCTGTCTCTTTGGCAAAGCGACGTGTTCCATGCCAGGCCGTGTTTGAACGTGCTCCAGCTGCTGAGTCACAGCCTTAGCATGGCTTTAAAGCTCGGCCTGCTGGAGGCCGGCACGTGCCGGGCTTCCGACCACACACGCAAGCACACGCGCATGAGTAAACCTGTCTGCGACCCGAGTTGGGGCCACGGCTCCCAGGTGCTGCGCACCGGCCGCAAGCGCCAGCCCTGCCGATCCCCTTCTGGCCTCAAGCCAGGGCTGTCTGTGGCACATGGGTGGTGTTGCGACACGCTGTCGGGAGCCAACAGCCTGAGCAAGCTTTGAAGCCCCGCCAAGACGGCAAACTACAAACTGAATGAGGCAGGCAGGCTGGGTTTCTGAAAACCACAGGAGAGATTAAGTGGCAGAAAGGGAAGCAGGGCAGGCACAGAGTCCGGTTTTTTTTTTTTAGCTAGATCCAAGCAGCAGGAAAGAAACGAGCTTTTCTAAAACGATGCTGTTCTTTGCTTGGCGAGTTCCCGGTGCTGGAAGCCACAGAAGTAGCTTGGATTCTGGGCGGTGCCACAGATGGTCTGTGGCAGGCACGAACATGTGTGCTACTTCATTCTATCGACGTCAGACTTACGCCCCCCAGAAATAAATCGTGCCTACATAAATGGAGCATCCCACAAAACACTGCAATGTAGCCTCACCTACTAATTAGAGCATTCCTGTTCAGGAGTCCAGCCGGCTGGCCACGGTCCTTTGCTGGATACTCCATTCCATTCCATTCCATTCCCACCACCACTTTTTCCTCCCTTCCAAATGACACACACTGTTCTGTGACCACTAGGCTTGCTCGGGTCTTGTTGGGCTTGTCTGGATATGCTTGGTGGAGCTCCCTACGTGGAAGGTCCGGGGTTTGTCCTCTGGCATCGTCAGGCAGGCTGAAGAAAGAGTGCCGGCCAGTGTTTGCCAATCAGCCTGGATTTGGTGGCCCAGAGAGCCCAGTGGGGTGGCTCAGCACAAGCCACTTCTCATCCTTGTTATTCTCCTGTTTTCGCCTGCCAACGCTGGCGCTTCTCCCCTCGCGGGTTCCCCCCGTCATTCTCCTCAGCCTGCTCTGCCTCCGCGTCTCCTGGCATTCCCCACCCGCAGCCCAGCATTATGGGAGAGGCAAAATCGGTTTAGTGAACAGAGAAATGGTAAAGAAACCAGGAACCGTTTGATTTCCTCAGCTGCTCTGTCCTGTGTTTAAAATTAGTCACGGCGAGCAACTTGACACCAAAACCAAGTGAGTCAAAACCCTGTGCCTATTTTCCTCTCTTGACACGATGTCTGCACTTGGGAGGAGACAGAACTTTTGACAGAATATGCAAAACGCTCCCAGTTCTGAAAACCGACTGGAAGACTTAACAAGCTGTCTCTCCTTTCTGAAAAGCCAGACGGGCCCCTAGGGCCCGTGCGGATGTCCCGAGTCACGGGAGGGAGCGAGGCAGACATCCCCTCTGCCCGCCTCATGAAGACGCTGCAGAGCACATCTCAACCACGAAGTGCCAGGGGCTCTTCTGGGACTTGCGTGACCAGTTATGCAACGCTGCCCATCCAACTGGCATCCGTCTCTCCGGGAGCCTCTCAGTCATTTGAAGAGCAGCAAGGGCACAGAAGTTTCGATTAAACCCCAGAAAGTGAGGGATGGATGCGGGGGTGGGGGGGAGTTTCTGTGGAAACGGGGCAAGATGACAGCTCTGGTGTGAAAGGGAGCTTGGAACCGGAACTGTGAAGAGTGGATTTGGGGGGCAGGAGCATCTGGCTAAGCAGTGCAACACACTGCACTACGCACTGCGCTTAGCGGGGGGAGTGGGGCTGTGACAAAAGTTTTTACAGTGGAGGAACCCGAAAGGGGGTCAGTGGGCTCCCTGGAGCCCCCGGTCTGCAAAACTCCACTAGCTGCTGGAGGCTGGGGAAGAGAAGGGGCAGAGATGCGCATCTATGCCAGACCCTCCCGCTGGGAGCAGAGCTGGGGTCCTTCCGCCACAGCAAGCACTCCCGCCACCATGCTCCACCGTGCCTTCGCCTGCACAGAGTTCCTGGTTGCCACGGGTCAGTGCTTAAGTACAAGGCGGCAACCAAGCCAGGGGGGTGCGGGAGACGGAAGTCTTACCAAGGACAAGGAGTGGCCGGGGTGGTTCTGCGGGAGACGAGGGCGACAGAGGCCTCGACAGACACCTCAAAGCTTGCCTTGAGAACGGCATCATCTCCAGATGGGCCCCCATTTCTATGCCCCCTGCTTTCTAAGACCTGTTTGGGCCCTTGGTGGTAGATCTACCCTGCTGTGGCAACCACTCCACTCATGCCTTTTAGACCAGCGCTGGTATGCCTTCCCCTCCTCCTCTGATAATCAGGGACAAAGCAAAACTGGCAGGGGAGCAAAACTCTCACCAGAGAGTGGCGGTGGCCACACCGCTGAAGCCCCCCCCCCCCCCGCCCTGCCCACCCCTGTGGCCAAGATGTTTATCCAGTGACTGAAGGTGCACCAGGCACACCTGCACGCACAATCTCCCCGGGGAGGGGAGCCGCCAGCCCTGTTTACCTTTGCTCATGCCAGGTGGCCTTGGTGCTTTTCTTTTCAAACAAGGCAAGGGAGGGCACGATAACGGCCAGGCCAGGAAACCGGCCCACCCGAGCCTGAGCCTTTGCAACCCGCCCGGGTGGAGCTGCCGACGGGTTCCCTGCAGGGAAAGCAGCCAAGAGCCAGAGGAAGCAGGCGGGGGGGGGGGGGTGCGAGCCGCAGGGCCGAGGGAGGAAGACGCTCTTCCTTGAGGGCGCTTCTTGGCAGCCCCTCGGCCATGGGGCTCATCCCCCGCGGGGTGTGCTCAGGAAGGGCTGGAGCAGGACGGCCCTCTTCCACCTCCACTGGCCGGGGCAACACTCGGTGACTCACCAACCTGATTGTCTTGGATGCCACCCATCGGGGCTGCCAGAGGAAGCCAAACATTTTTATTTGCCAAAGAGGTTCTCCTTTTCCTCCAGATTTACTCTCTTTCTCCCTCCACGGGAAGCAAGTGAGGCTTTTCGAGCACTGCAGCCACGGCAGAGGCAGAGGCAGGGAGAGGGCCCGGCGGCTCAGGCAGGGGCTGCAGGTCTGAGGATTGTGTCGTCTCCAAGCAGAAGCTGGAAGCAGGCTTTCCTCTCCCCAAACAAATGCTCTGTCCATTTGTGTTCAAAGGAGGGATAGCAATAAATTCAGCGCTGAATATGGAGTCTTTCAAGGCACCACCACTTCTTACAAAGCCACTCGGGTTCTTTTAACATCAGAAGAGAGAAAGAGTGTGTGTGTGTGTAGGGGGGTGGGGTTAAATATTAAATAAAAATAAGATGAAAGGAATGGGGAGGAAGAAAAGCTATCTCGGGAGAGGCTTTTAAAGCATTGTGAAGATTTTCTGTGGGGGCTTGGTTTAGTTGGGTGGCAACGCCGAGCTTGCCGAGCACTTTCTTTCTGTCCTGTGTGGTAGTTATTTTGGTCCAGACTAATGGCTTTGAAGGACGCAGATGGTTTCGAGTAGTCCTGCGAGGAAGGACAGCCACAAAGGATGCCTGAGGTCCCTTAACCCAGCCGCAGTTCTGCTCACTGGCCAGTTGTGCTGGGGGCGCTGCAGCTCAGCAGAAAGCAGGCCGAGGGGGACTGGCGGTGGGGCAGCGGCCACAGTGCCTGGGTTGAACCGAAACATCCAAGCACCCCTTGTTCCTTGAGACCACAGTGGCCTTAATCACGGCACTAAGGAACCCCTACCTTTGGGGGTGGCAGGTGGGCATATTTGGAATTTTGCGAGTGCATGGTGGGCACACTCACAAAATGGCTGCCGCAGGTGTGCAGCTTGCTCATCCACAACATGGCTGCTGTAAAGGCCTGGCCCAAGCACTCCCAGAAGGTAAACTAGTAAGGTTAAAAGAAAAGCAACTCAGCCTAAGAGGCTCAGTTCCAAGACACGGGTGAGAATAAGAGGGAGAAGGACCATGTATCTCGCCCCACCTCCCCTGCATGAAGAAAAAGCAGGCTGCAAGGCAATAATAATAGCAGTAACAATAATAAATGTGGCAGCAACCTATACCTTCCGATGTCCCCATGAAATGGCAGGACGGAGCCTTCTTCATTCAGAACAGGTGCTGATCCTTCCCCAGAGACGTAAGAAGCCTCAAGACCCCCGGCCGATGCACCCTATTTTAATTACTATTATTTCATATCCGCAGCCAAAGCTCTCTGGGTGGTTTACATCAAACAGCATGCTGCCCTCCACACACTTTGGAGTACAACCCCCATCAGCACTAGCCATCGTCCTGGTCAGGTCGAGCTGGTGTACATTGACTGGAAGCGAACGGAGCCACGACAGAATGGGTTTGGATGCTTGGATGAGCTTCCAAGATGTGCCGAAGTCCAAAATTAGAACAGAGCAGGAACATCGGAAGCTGCCATATGCTAAGCCGGGCCCCTGGCCTGCCTCATCTGGGATCGCCAACAGCGAGTGACAAGCGCTCTCCGGGATCTCTGGCGCAGCATCCTCCCCAGCCTGGTCTGGAAACGCCGGGGACCTTTGGCCTGCATGCACGCCACGGGCTCTCCTGAACAGCTATGGTGCCTCCCCTGGCAGGTAGACTGCAGCCGGTCAGACGGGCAAGCAAAATGAAGCATCCCCCCTCACAATGCCTGACCGCCTGGTGGTCTGATGCATTTATTCGTTTATTTAAAACTTTTATATGCTGTCCCCTCATGCCTTGGCATCTCGGGACGGCTTACAACATAAGCATGCACGGCACGTGACCTTAGCTGAGACAACTGTGAAGGAACGGTCAGGCGAAATCATGGGATGAAGCCCTAAGAGCACAAAGCCTTGAAAAATCAGACCACCTAGTCACCTATGGTGAGTTAACACTTTCCTCCAGGTGACCAGGAGAGCTAAATGTACAAGAACTGGTGGTTTTCTGTGAAGCTTCAAATTGCTAGTACAGGCCTTTGGAGCTTAAAGAGGCAACTGCAGCAGGGGATGTATTTCCAAAGCTGTCCTCAAATGCTGGGCAGTGGGAACAACCCGTGCAGGATGGCCAAGCCATCACACCTTCCTTGCACATTTCCCAGAGAATTTTGCTTGGCCTCACTGGGAAACTGGTGGCGCTGGTCCAAATGGAACTTCCTCGGGCCAAACCCAGCCAGGCATTCTCAGGAAGGGCTTCAGGAGCAGAACGGTCAGCGCAACTGAGTTTGTTCAAGTTGAAGGACAGCCTAGTACTGTGTTTAGCGCTGCACTTTAAGAAGAATTGCAGACCGAATGGAACAGGTTCAAAGGAGGGCAACAAGGATGCTTGGGGTGTAGAGAACAAGTCGTTCGGGAAAAGTGGAAGGGTCACTTTTGGGAGATTTACATGTGGGAGATATACTCGTGCTGGATTTCAGGAATCCAGAGGCTCCAGATGTTGCTGAACTTCAACTCCCCTCAGCCCCCGTCTCCACAGGAAGGGATGATGGGACTTGAGCTTCCACTACATCTGGAGGGCACAGGATTCCCTGTTTGTGCCCAATAGCACTGACTGATGAGGTCTGAAGTTGACATGTACCAGCAACTGTTCATCTAGGCCTGAACCTAACCAAGACGGAGAGGGAACGGTTACCTCCCCCTCTTTTAGGATGCACAGGAAAGCCCGGAGGACAGGACTGGGGTTCAGGGGCGCGTGCCTCATGGGAGCACAGATGCTCACCATTCCTGCAAGAAGGAGGCACGTCACCAGAGGTGAGGTGGAAACTGGGCTTGGCCAGCTCAGGGAGAGAATGGGGGCAAGTTATGGCAGGCATCTCTCGGTACCTTCTAGCTTTGCAGGCCCCGCGCAACCTTCCGGCCCCTGAATGGGGAAGCCACGGCCGGGGAATACTTGCTCCTTTCAAGCTCCGTTTCCGGGCCTCCTCCTGCAGTAGAAAGCAGCAAGCCAGGCAAGAGGGACACCTGGCCTGGCCTGGCCTGGCCAGGACAGTCCTAGAGGAGAGAACTGGGATTCATTAGGCACAAAGGAAGCCCAGCACGGAGCAGCCTGGACGATGTGTGTGCAGGTGTGCGTGTGCAACTCATGTACACCTCCCTTGATTACAAATGCCCTCTCCCATTCTAAGGGCGGGAGAAGACTATCTCCCCCTTTGCTCTGGTTTCTTTGGAAAGACAGATACTTGGTGGGCTATTATAGGGTTAGGGACACACCAAAAAATCTAATTTACCTAGGAAACCCCTTTGGCATGCAGAAAACCCTGTGGGCAGCTGATGGGCCCTGTCCCTGAGGCTCCAGAACAGAAGATGATGGGGGAAATGGTGGAGGCCTTTCAAAACGAAGCACCTCCCAAGTGTGGGATTCAACGCGAGCTCCCTGAGACAGCCACAGCCTCCAGAAAAGAATAAATGGAATTTCGATTGTTGTGTCGATGTGTCACAACGGGCACATACTGCTCTGCATCTAAGCAGATTCTGGAGCAGTGAGTGGTACAGAATGAAAACGCTGAAGGGAGTGTTTCATCTGGTTCAAGAGCACAGCAAAAGGAGAAAAACAGCCGTCCGCACTCCGGTCTGCTTCTCATTTCCCTCTGGAAGGCTTGGTCCTTTCTGCTCCGAGAAAAACAGAACAAAACAGAACAAAACAAAACCCCAACCTTTGTAACGGGGCTTCGATTTCAAGGCGGGTGGCTGGAAGCTGGGCAGCTACAAGAGCCCCATGTTGCCGGGGGCTGTTTATCTGTTGCCGAGGCAACGGGATGATGTCATTGCCTTCGCCAGAAGAGCGCACAATTGCGGGGGCTTTGGGGAGCATCCCGGAGAGGGAGAGCCTACCCCGGTTCATCAGGTCAGGCGCACAGCACTCTGGAGACCGATTTTCATTTCTTATTATTTAGGGAAGTGCCAGCGAACACCCTCAAAAGGGACAGGAAAGGAGTCCAGAAGCCAAGGCTGGCGAAAAGCAAGGGCAGGGGATGCTCCGCTGCTGGGGAAGCACAGAAAGAAGCCTGGAACAGCAAGCCCCTGGCTGGGAAAGGGAGATGGAGGAGAGGCGCGCAGGGAGAGAAGCCATGGTGCAGTGGGGTTGCTTCAGACCCCGAACGCTCTTTCAACCACCGTGTGCATTATTCATGCGTCCACCCCCGGCCCCGAGGCCCAGCAGGCCGTTCCACGCTCCGCAACTGCTTGGACATGTCAGAGCAAACCCAAAACATGAGGAGGCCCTTCCCAGTGTGTGCATTCTTGCATTTGGAAGTCATTTTAGGATCAAAGCATGGGTCATGACCACAGGAA
The DNA here is from genome assembly GCF_004798865.1 of Varanus komodoensis. NCBI lineage: Eukaryota > Metazoa > Chordata > Lepidosauria > Squamata > Varanidae > Varanus > Varanus komodoensis. Next base: position 1,148,500 of record NW_025335873.1, on the reverse strand, counting down.
CAGAAGAGGCGCTGGGCTGCCGCAGCCCTGAAGCCAAACTCATTTACTTTGGAATACGCACCATTTTTATGGTGGAAAAGGATAATATATAGATCACAAGTCAAAATAATAAAAGGCACAGCTGTGATCGTTCTGCATCCACTCGGCAACTAGCCCCTACTGCTAAGTTGTTAAAAAATAAGGAGGACGCTGCCGTGGACAACATCCTCTGCGGCGGGCCCAGCACGCCCATGCCAGCCCGGGTGTGGATGCAGGGCCTGTTTGCCGTTGGCCCCGCACCTGCTGTGCTCTCATGGCGCTGGGCTGCAGCAGATCTGGACTCTGATCCTGAGTTCCAACCGTAACTGGCCTATCTTGCAGGGTTGGCGTGCTGAACCAGAGCCCCTGTTCCGGTGGGGTCTCCACCATTCCTAACCCCTAGCAGGGGCTCTGTCAAAACCCCCCTGCTGCGCCTGGCCCCCTGGTTCTGTCCACAAAGCTTGCAATGGGGAAACAGAGCTGTCTGCCTCTTTGAAATGGCCACAGCTCTAGCCGGTGGTGCAACTGCTTACGGAGCCCATCACCCATGATCCCCGTCTGTATGAGTTCCGGAGAGGGCCACCATTAAACCATGGTGGTTGCTACAATGAAAGGGTCTCACGGATTTGGGGAGCTCTTTGACAGAATGCTTGAAAGAGGGGGCTCGCCACAGGCAGGCCTCTCCCTCAAGGAAGGTCTCCCGAAGGACCCCGGACAGCCCCGTTCGCTGCAGACGTGTTGGCTCTGCCCCAAGCAGCTCGTGGACGAAGCAGCCGCATCCCAGTGACTTTATCGCTCCTTGACACAGCGTTCAGTTGATGCCAGGGAACGCCAGCTGCAGGGGAGTTACAACAGGAAGGGCCATTTCCTTCATGCGTCCTGCTCGTGGGTGTCCCAGAAGCATCTGGTGGGCCGTCGTGGGAAAAGGGAGGCCGCGTAGGGTCCATCCAGCGAGGGCGCCTGGTGAGCGGAGCCCGCTTCCCACACACCAGAGCGCCTTCCAGCGAACTTAGGCAACTGTCCAGCTGGACGCTTTTGCGCCAGGGAGCACCCTGCACCCCAAGACAAGGTCTCTGCCAGGGGCATCCCTGTGCCTGCCCAGCCCAGTCCTCTGAGCACAGGTATATAGCACTGGCCCTCAGCCTACTAATCCCCCAGGTCCAAGAGGGATGGGCTGCAGCGCTCTTTGCTGGGTAGGGAATTCTGTCCCTAGTAGCTGAAGCTGTTGTTACAGACCTCGAGTTATTGGGGCTTCTTAAAATTAACTATTTTTTATTATTATTATTATTATAACATATCTATGGTGCCCCTTGCCGAAGCCTCGGGGCGGCTTACAACACAATAAGATACATTCAAATACAATAGAACATAATAAATTACCACTTAAATACAAAAATACAAAAAATACACTGAGATACAATAATATAAAATTAAAATTAACAGTATAAAATAAGTAAATAAAGAATATAGGAGGGGAAAAGAGAAGGAAGAAGTTGCCCTGGCCAGATCATATATTTTAACAATTAAAATGAGGTTTAAATAAAAAGGTCTTTACCTGGCGCTGAAAAACCAGTAACGATGGTGCCAGGCGGACCTCTTTGGGGAGTGAATTCCATAGGTTGGGCGCCACCACAGAGAAAGCCCTCCTCCGAGTACTTACTCTCCTAATTTCTTTCATTGAGGGTTCCCGGAGAAGGGGCTCTCCTGCAGATCTCAAGGGGCGGTCGGGCATATACGGACGTAAGCGCTCGTTCAGGTAGCCAGGACCCAAGCCGTTTAGGGCTTTATAGGTCATAACCAACACCTTGAATTGGGCCCGGGTTTCAATGGGAAGCCAGTGAAGCTGATGGAGGACTGGAGTCATGTGAGCATAACGCCCCGTCCCCGTCAGCAACCTGGCAGCTCTACTTTGCACCAATTGAAGTGTTCGGACCGTCTTCAGGGGAAGCCCCACGTAAAGCGCGTTACAGAAGTCTAGGCGGGAAGTCACCCACCGTCGCCAGGCAGTCGTACTCCAGGTAGGTTAATTATAATTAACGAACACTGCAGAGCAGAGGAAAAAGCAACACAACTCCAAGGTGCCCACTCCCAGGATGGCTCTCGTACTCATGGTGAATTCAGAGATACAGCATTGATGGACAGACAGACAGGCGCTCCCTTTTAGTCCCACGGCCCGGCATGCAAGGAAGCTGGCGAGGCCGGCTCCTTTCTGGTCCTGCCATACACACACTCTGCCTGTGCAAGGTGAGAAGGCACCAGAGGAGGGAAGCAGCGGTTTTAGACAGAGTCCTGCAGATGCAACCAAGTGTTTCACTCGTGGAGTCCCGAGAACACCTGGGCCGAGCCGGGGCAGCCCGTGTGCCGTGTCAGCATGCCGGAGGTGCTGGAGCTGGGGACCCCTGAAGCGAGATTCCAACCGTGGTCGGGGCTCACGCTCTGAGCTCTCCGCCCTCCTGGCCCAGGCCGCCAGTCCCAATACCGGGGGCTGGAAAATCCTCAGCTGCCCAGGCACCAAGACACAGAATCTGGTGCTGGGCAGAGCAGCCGGAGGTATCTTCCAGGCCTGGCTGCACACTGAGCCCGGGAGCACAGTGGCAACTGGTTACACCCGGAAGGCCCCAGTGAGGGCTTCGCTTGCCAGCGAATGCAGAATGAGCCCTGTGCGAGCACAGAGGCGGTGGTGCCAGAGGCTACAACCTCCTTCGCTTCCCCCATTGCACTTCAGAAAAGCGAGGAACCAGCTTCCCCAAAAGCTGCGCTCGCTTTGCTTCACATCTCTGACTAACCCGGCTCTGCCCTCGGGCCTGAGCTCAGCAGAAGAAGAGGCACGCTGCTGCCTGAGACGGAAACCTTTGCTTTTCTGAGTGATGTCACCACGGCATGCCGGAGGCCTGCCTCTGCGTGCAGAAAGATTACAAAGGAAGGCCGCGGTCCCATTTCTCCCGTGCAGAAGTGGAAGTCTAGGGCAACATGTGGCGGTCTTGGGGAAAAGAGCAGCTGCGCTTGCTCAGGCGGGCGAGGGCGAGCAGGTAGGAAGGGGGCCCGGGAAGAGCACGCTGGGTGCAGAAGCGACCCCTGCGCAACAGGCTGCGGCAGAGGAGAGAGGTGCGCCCCACGAAGCGAGGGGAGGGCGAGCAGAGGAGGCGGCTGGGGCAGGGACGCCTCTTGGGTGGCCAGGGCGCCAGGAGGGCCTGCCCATTCGGTTGCCCAGAGGGAGAGCTCTAGGCGGGCGGAGGAGGGCCAGAAGCCCAGCCCAGCTGCTCCCCACTAGCCAGCCCAGCTCGTGCTGGGGATCGAACTGGGGACCAAGGAGGGGCTCCACACCGGCCGACGGCCCTCCCCTCTTGCGCAGATTCCTTACAGATGCAGAGACCAGGGGCCGAAGGGGGAGCCCCGGCAGCAGAGCTTGTGCTCCGGCGCAGCTGCAGGGAAAGGCTGGGCCCAGATCTCTCGGCCCGTTTTAGCCGTGAGGATCTGGGAAATGAGCCGGTCACCCCAAAGCCGTGTGCGCACTTCAAAACTAAATCACTGAAGCGCCCTGCTCACGTCGCCGAACAATTCCCGGCGGGGGGCAGGCTTAACTCCCTCCGCACAGGGGGTGTGGGCAGCACTCCGTCACGCCTGGCAGACGGAGCCAGCAGCACCACCTGCTGCATCTTGCGAGCCGTCCTTGCGAATCGGAGGGAGAGCCCGGGGAGGACGGGCGGAGGGGGGGCAGCAGCTCTGGTATGTCGAATAGGTGCCGGGGTGAAGGGCGCCTCCCATTTCTCTCCCCATCCAACAGGAAGAGAGCGAGAGAACAGGACTAAGAGAAGCGGGCTTTGCAAAACACCTGCTATTAGGGCACCCGGCCAAAAAACCCTCCCCCAGCCTCGCGAACACCAGATGCATTCGCCTCCTACTCCCATCATCCCCAGCCAGCACGGACAATGAGCATTCGCCTCCTACTCCCATCACCCCAGTCAGCACGGCCAATGAGCATTCGCCTCCTACTCCCATCATCCCCAGCCAGCACGGCCAATGAGCATGCTCACAGAACACTAGAAGTTGCAGGCCAACACGGACCAATGCATCGAGGGGGGCACTATACTGGGGAAAGCTGTTGTGAACAACTTTTTTGCGGGGGGATACATCCACCACAAACTTGTGGTCTTGACTGCAGGGGCTATAAATGTAACACATGGGCTGCAGGGGGGTCTCACGTGGAGCGCTGCGGGCAGCAGCGCAGCAAGGGCTCCGGGAGCTGCACAGCCGAGCGAGTGACCAGAGTAACACAAAGGACTGCTAGAGGAGACATGGCGACCCGGCGTGGTAATAGCGACAGATGCGGTGTCAGAGGGCAAGGGAGGCCAGGATAACACACCAGGGCATCCAGGAAACCTTTGCATTTATTTAAGGTGGAACTTGGCAGTCGGTCACAGCTTACATGCAGTTAACTCTCGCCTTCTGGAAGCAGCGGCAAGCAACCGCCACCAGCCCGGCTTAAGTGTCTTATTTCCACCGGTTTTAACTGGGCCCGGCCTTCCGGCACCAAAGGCAGAAACATGAGTGCAAAAGAAACCCTTTCGGTGTAATAGGGGTATATACATTCCTAGGGAGGTCTCTGCGTGTACATTACACATACTCCGCCAGTGTTAAATTAAGGTTTTTACAATGGGACGGGGTGAGGTTCTATTCCACTCCTGGCAGGAGGAGCACAGCTGAAATGCTGGGCTGGAGAAGAAAACGCGGTTCACCAAGCATGCATTTCAGAACTGCGCATCGTTTTCGAAAGGCACGACTTTCTGTCCAAGGGGGGAATTGGCATCTTTTTCACAGCTTTCACACGGACCGGCTGTTTCTTATGAGCAACGCTCTTGTTCCAGCAAAATGAACCACGACTGCAGACACAAGTGCAAATCAAGCAGGGAGCACAGCCCAAAACCTGGAGACTCACACTCACCAACATGGCACCCTTCACCTCCAACCACTGGGCATGCTGGCTGCCAAGGCTGAGAACTGCAATCCAACACACCTGGAGGTCACTGGGCGTGGGGGTTGGGATAGATGGCCCTGAGTGAGGGGGACCTTGATCAGAAGCACTTCCTACACTCCACAGGAGGGCCATGGAAAGCATGCCACAGACCGTTCTGGCAGCTCGAAAGGAGCCGTGAGAGCAACATGGGCCATCAGCCTATGCATGAAGAGAGCTCATAGCTCTGCAGCAGGGAGCACGAAGATGCTGCCTTTGAACCCGGATCTATGGGGCATCTCCAGCTGGAAGCAGCTCTGCGGACAGAGCTGTGAAATCGCTCTGCCAGACACCCTACAGTCATACAGGTGACCCAGACTCCAAATAAAGCCGTTTCGTACATTCACTCATAGCCATAGCGATGTTGGAACATTTTAAAAAATCCATTTACACAGTGCCTTTGCAATACAATCGCTTAATCTTTGTTTGCCCTCTTGATGCCCGCGGCTTCTGCAGACGCGCTCACTGTAGCAACACAAAGAAAGTGGCGTTAGTAACTGAGCCAAGTGGCTAGGGCGGCCCTCGAGGAGCCCTGAAAGTCGAGATGGTCACCGCACCAGGATTCCTGTTGCATATCATCCCAGGCCTGGTCATGATCATGTGTGTATCTTCAAACATGCATGGCAGCAAATGTGTGGGAGCAAAAGGAAGGGAAAGGTGTCACAGGCAGCCTTCTGGCTATCGGGCGTTACCAAAACAACATAAATGCATAAGCGAAATAGAGAGATAGAGATGTGGCACCTTATGGAGACGTTCGGTTGCAGGAGCTCCAGGCAGCACAAGGACTGGTTGAAATAGGGCAAGAAACCGCCCTATGGCCAGGATTTGGTGGGCTGGGAGGACGACGGTTCAGCCAAAGGGCAAGGATGCAACAGAAAAACAACGGGCAGTGGGATTTTTTTTGTCTAAGTATAAGCTATCACAACAAACTGCACTAAAAATTGACAAAATTAATAAACACTGCTTAATGCCAGTGTCTGAGGACATGATCTCAGGCCATCGGTCCCTCCTAAGCATGCAAGCAAGGGGAGAGTGGGTCTGTTTCTCTGCATGCATTCTGGGTCGGGTGGTCCTTCCCGGCCTGTCCAGCTCACTCACCTCACAGCAGGCAAGGCTGGGGGTGCAAAGCCCATGGGCCCTGCAGGAGCACGAGCTCTGCCCCCTTCCCTTCCAATCCTCCCCCAGGGCTACAACACTGGCCTCAAGCGGTCAGGAGCTTTCTGCAGGCAGTTGCTGCCAGTCAGAGCAGACAGCACTGAGTCCGATGGTCCAAGAGTCAAATGGAGCAAAGCTCAGGGAACCAAGGTTCCAGAGAGATGCCAGGAAGTACTTCCTGACAGTTGGGACCATGAGGGTAAGGCATGGGCTTCCATGGGAGGCGGTTGAGGCCCCATCGGTGCGGGTGTTCAAGGACAGCCTGGACATGCACATGGTGGGCATGTCGTGAGCTGAGCCAGCTAGAGCCGGGGGTCAGACTAGATGGCCCGGGAGATCCCTTCTGACTCGCTCTGTTTCTGTTTCTAACTTGGTATAAGGCAGCGAGAGATGCCATGCAGCCCTCCAGGTGTGCCTGGATTGCAGCTCCCATGTTCCTTCACTACTGGCTAGGCTGACTGGGGCTGATGGAAGCTGCCGCCCAGCCACCTGTTCGCCATCCTTGGTGTAAAGCAACTGCTGTGTGGAACCAGCTGTCAAAATTTACAGAAAGCAGTAGAAAAGGAGCCGCGTCGTACAGACAATCTTGTCAAATAAGCCACCCACTGCACCTTTCCCCCACAAACTCATTAATCCCATCATAATGGAATCATGACTGCGGGGGCTGGGCTGGGCTCTCCAGCTGCCACTCACATTAATAGAAATAATACTGATGATAATATCCATTTCATTTCTCATGCACTAGTTCCTTATATGCAGTATGGTAACAACTTGGAAGCAACACGAACTGGGCTGGGTCTCCCATCTTTAACCGCAGTCCCCTGGCTGCAGGGGAAGCTGGAATGCTGGTTAAACCGGGGCAGGCACGACTCAGGGACCTCTCGAAACAAACACATCGCTGCTTCCTCATCTGCAGCGGTTACAATTCTCTTCTACCAGTAAGAAATGCTGCTAACCAACCGATACGTATACAAGGTTCCCTAGGAGCATATACTGGTTTGGAAATATTGATCTGATCTAAAAAGGCAGAACTGACATTGAGTGGCGTCTACAAATTAATAGCTATGCTAGAATCTACAGCAAACTGTTGTCAAGCTGAGTGGGGGAAAGGATCTGGTCAGCAAAATAATCCCAGAGGGACAGGAATTAAGGGGAGCATTAAGTGCAAATTTCAAAGAAAGCATTTACAAGTTGGCTTGTAGCTAGTACTTCACCTTTTTGCAGACAGAAGGGAAAAAAATATTGAAACAAGAGTTCAGTATTGGCACTGCAGAGTGGCAAAGGCTGAAATTTACTGTGTCTCCAGGTCCTACTTAACGATCAGAAACTATTCAGTTTTTATTTTAAATGAGGTTTTTTTAAATGAAGGTGGATGGTATCCCTCCAGATTCTCTGAGTATGTTTGATTCTGTTAGAGACTTCACTCCTAAATGAAGATCCTGAATTGGCTCCACATATGCCAACAGACAGCTGCAGAGCTGCACCCAGGACCAGAAGAATACGAAACCATTGCTGCTTAGATAGGCCTCAATCTATGCATACTGAAACAGAGAAGTCTTGCATCCTCCGGTATGCCTGGCTGGGGGCGGGGGGAGTTGAACCTCTTCCTTCCCTCTGAACATGTGGAGGATTGCAACCTAAGTGGGCAAACCTGGAAAAAGTTACAGAAGGGCAACAAGAAGAACCTAAGTTTATAAAAAATGGTGTCTCACTGTATCTGACTGGAATAAGAAGGTTTGGGATGCTGCCTTGGGGGGCACAGGATACTCTGGATACCCAGGAACGAGGTCATTCTGAGAGTGTGGGGACAGGGACGGGGCCCCGGGCATGCAGCGTGCCTTCCAGCATTCCAGCTTCCCTTCCTCCTGCTCCGAAGCACAGCAGCCCACAGCCAAAATTGGCCATCAATTAACTACAGTGGGAGGTGCAGGGCGGCCTGAGCAGGACCATGTCCTAGATGGTCTATATTTTCAGAGACATGTCTTTATCGACGTGTAATCCTTAGAGAATAATTTTAAAACTGCAAACAAAATACATGCATCATGCAACACAATTTAATGAGCAAGCTACGTCTCTGCTGGCCAACTTCCACCAGAAGCTTTAAATTTTCATTTCTTAATGCAGATTCCCGACAGTCTCCAGGCAGCCAGTTTGGTGAACCACAGAAATGGTGGCATTTTAGCATACCGACACACGTTCTCCCTCTATATCGCAGGAGTGACAAATTTGCAAGACACGAGTCTTCGTGAATAGCGCTGCACAAAAGGCTGAAGATTTCAAATGTGCATCCAGGCAACTTCCAAAATAGATGGAGATGCAAAAATGAGGAAACAAAGCGAGCAAACTCGTTTGATCAGCAGATTTAGGGACGCTAGGGCGACCCAACGGCCACAATGAAAGGGGCTTAGAAACCCCCAGCTTGAGCTGGCCGGGCTTTGCTTTGGTGAGGGAGGGGAGTGGAGGGAGGGCGTTGGCAGAAAACACCGACTTTCACCCTTGAACTTTCACCCTTGAACGTGTGGCTGCAGACTGGAAAGCCAGACCTAAAGGGCGTGGGAGGCACCTGATGCCAGCAACACTTCTGCTGTGTCACAGATCCTCGCTCTGCGGCTGCGATGCAGCGACACTGGCAAGGAAAGCCCTCCAGACTGTCCCAGCCAGCTCAGCCCTGCTCCACTCCTGCGCACTCAAGGCAGCGGCTGGCTCCATGGCGTCAATCCATCTCAAACGGGTCCTCCTTTCCTCCTCCTGCCTCAGACAAGACACCCTTAGGCTAGGATACCAGGAAGCCAGAGAACAGGGTGACACTTCACCACGGAGAGGACCTCAAAGAGCACCACGCCAGGCGTGGCTCATCCACAGAGCACTCCCAAATCCACCCTGGCTTAAAGCCCCCGCATTCCCCTTTGTTGTGAAATGTCCAACAGGCTGGACGGAGAAGGGCCTCTCCGCTGGCTCGCTCCCCCCCTCGCTGTGACAAAGTCCTTTTCAATCAGATCAAAATGCGTTGCGTTGCCGGAGGGGGCCATACTCTGCTCCCCTGCTGTCTCCCTAATTAACTGGGAGTGGACAACAGCTGTCCACAGCCCAGAGGCCTGAAAACTATCGGCACCAAGGCCTGGTTTCTGCGGGCATGGAGCTGGAACGACGGACGGGCAGACGGACAGGGCTGCTGGGGTGTGCAACAGATTTGGCTGCCCTGACGGCATTGGCACCGGGGAACCGGGGAACAAGCAAGGCCGCTCTCAAGAGTGAAGCCTCAGGACGGAAGCTGCAGAAACGACTCCCATGCAACAGACCTTCTGGGGCCTGGGATGTCGCGGCAGATGGGCCTGGCTGGTTGGGAGCGGCAGCCACTGCGGTCAGGGGGACAAATGAGGGGAGGCACCGGGGCCGAATGGTGCGCGAGCCACTTCTAGAGCATTGGCTCGAACAGGGGAGGAGGAGAAAGATGCGCTGCCCTGCAAGCAAAGAAATGCCTCAGGCTGGCACAACGACCCGCCATGAAACGGATGCGGCCCATCCACACTGCCGGCAGGCTGTGTGTGGGCTGGGAGGGCCCAAGGGACGCTGGGCTGGACCCATGGAGCCCCCTCCCTGGTCAGCTGAGGTGATTCCTGCTTTACAAGCCTGAATGAGCTGGCCTGTCGGGCATCGCCCACAGCCGTGACTCCCCCAGGTCTTGGGGCGAGGAAAACTCCCCCAGGCAACAATCCTAATGGAGGGGGGCGGGGGGTGGCATGCACAAAATCACGTTTTATTCAAGGTGCTCAGGACTCCCTTGAGTACTGACAAGAAAACGGAATGCCTCGTCAGCTCGCTTTCTGCTGAGGCAGGCATCCGACGAGCAAAGCCGCCCTATTCCTCGCAAGCAGTTACGCTTTTCCTAAGGCCTGGCTAGACAAGGCCATGTTCAGGCGGCAAGATTTGAGGAAGGACAAGGAAACCGCCGATCTGCGCAGGAAGGGATTGGACGATTTTGCATTGGTGCAGTGCAAGCTGGAAAGGCCTGGCTCCGATCCCAGCGCAAGGGGTGAGTGCGCGCAAGCTGCACTCCTGTTCCGGCTCTACCCCAGCTTCCCATCAGCAAGGCAGCGGCGAGAACTGGACTAATTTAGGCCTCCATGGCTATTAAGGCACAGTGCAGAAGTTCGCTCAGCCAGAGAGCTAAATTCCATGCTGAGAAATTCTTGGATGCTGTGGTCCAATGGTGGATATTGGGGGGGGGGGATGGAACATCCCCCCAACACCGCTAATATTAGCTTCAAGTTCTAATGGGCAGTAATTAGGCCTGAATGGTAGGAAATGTAGAAAACCAGGAAATCACCAGGAAGTCCCGGAAACCAGGGTCAGGCGTGGGAATAGGGTGTGGACTTTATGGGGAAGCTTGAAGGACAAGACTGGGACCCCAGGAGAGAAGAGAAATGTGAGCGCCTATCACACAATCAGCTTCCAGAAATGTTTGCTTTCTTTAAAGATGCTAGCCCTCATGGCTCAAGAAATCTCACCTTTTAGGGGAGCAGGGAAACACATGACAGCTGCCTGGCAACTACTCTGGAAAGAGTTCACTAGTACAAACTGGAGAAGATCAGTGATGGTGGGAAAGCAGTCTTTCTGTGATCTTGTTAGCAACCTTCTCATTGAAACATCCAGACAGGTATGGACTAGTCTAGTCACATTGGGATTAAACAGGTGTTTGCATTGATCTAGCATGGCTCTAAGAAAGAAGGAACTTTCGAGGGAACGTACAGAAAAGAACAAACAAAATCCCAAAAAGGTAGGCGTACAGTTCCTTTTCAGAAATACCCAATTGTGGGGAGAGGAGAAAAAAGAAAGATCTACAAACATGGTGCAGAGAAAATAGTTAGAGGTCTTTTTTTCCCTGCTGCTCTGAGTAATACTAGAATCCAGAGTCATCCAATCTGATTGATTAGCAGTTAGATTCAAGTGGGATAAAAGGAAACAGTTTGTCACACAACGTGCAATTAATGGAATTTGCTGCCACAAGCATGCAATGCCACAAGAGAAGGCTTTAAAGGGGGATTACACAAATCCACAGGACACTGACCTATCAGCGGCTCTCAGGCATGAGGGAAAACAGAACTTGCTGCCTTGGCCAGCCCTGGATCCATCATTCCCATCCACCCTGTTGCACTTTCCGTGACTTTCGCTGTCAATCCAGCGGGAAACAAAAGGGTCTTGAAAGTGGATCTCACCGAACCTAATGGCCCAGCTCTGTACCTGGGCCAACTCAAGGAAGGGTTCGTGGCCAGGGTTGCTTCGAGGACATGTGCCGTTTTTATGCAGACAACCAAAGCACGGATAGGGTGGGAATAAATCACTGACACACAGATCGTAATTCTGCACTCTATCCTTCCCGAGCGAACCCCAGCCTAGGACTCTCAACCACCACGCCATAATGCAGGATAATCCAAAGAGTGGGAGAGGCCGCTGCTCGGCCTTGCGGGTGGTGCTGGCATTTCCTGCTGGTGCTGAGGGGTCCCCAAGTTCCTCCCCCCTTCCTCCATACGGCTTACTCATAAAAAAACAGCTGCTTTGGCAACTGTCAGCAGCAGCAGGAAACTTCCCGGTGCAAATATGTCAGTGTGTCCGGCACAGAGAGGCAGCGGGAAGTCGGAACCTTTTCCCCTCCAAACAATTCAGCCCAGGATCTTGGGACCTCGCGGCCCCGGCTGATTGCCGCCGCCAGTCCTTTCAAGAAACGGCTACACCCTCCACACAGCTGGAAACAGAACGTGCCAAAAGGGAAAACGGCTCGCACAGGGTTCCCAGGGTAAGAAGACATCCTGAAGTCCCAGGACTGATATTGTTTTCAGTGCACGGGAATGTATCTGATACCCCCAGCCACTCCAAGCACAAAAGAGGATCCCTTGCCATGACTTGAGTTTCACATGAGAAAATTCTTCTGAGCTTTCTGTGTGACGATCTCGGCACGTAACACCAAACCGTTGGCTTACAGACTGCGAAGCTGCCATGAGTGAGAGGCACATGGCCTCCTGTGCTCCTGCCTCCCACCTTGGAAAGCTGCTGCTGTTGATGCTGACAACGTGACGATAATGGACAACAGACTGCCCGCCGTGAGGCAGGTCCCCATGTTTCTCATCAGCGCTGCACTGCCCGACATCCTGACGAGCATCTCCGTAAAAGGGAGACAAATGCAGCCGCCATACATAAAGGAGGGCTGCAGAGCACATGGTTTGCCTTCCCTGCTGGGACTGCCACCTCGAATGGCTCTGAAACTAAGAACCTCTTCCCTCCTGATCCCCTTTCCTTTCATGCTCTAGGCTTCAGGGCGGGGGAAAACTTCAGGAGGTTGCGAGTGGAAGTAAGCTGCCTGCACCCCCATGAAGTTCGTGAATGATGCAACGATGGCACCCTAAAAGCCCCCTTTGAAAGAGGGGCTGTTGTCACCAAATGCGGCATTTCTAAACTGAAAAGAAGCGGGTACTCCTTCAAGACACAACTCGGTTCCCCAACTTAGTACATGTGAATGCGGCTGATCTTTGTGCACAGGAAAGAGGTTTGGGCCTCTTTAATGGAGTCTGGTACAGCTGTACTTAGTGACATGCTGCGGTGAGGGCAAGTTCGCGATGGCCTAAAGGAAGCCTTAATCAGGTCATCTTTGGATGGAGTGTAACACCAACGGGATGGAACAAAATACCCCCCTCTAATGGCTTTAGGTTCTGGAAACATGCTGCAGATCATGTAGACTTTATGGCTAAGCTGTAACTCGATTTGAAGATCCAGCTCTGGAGGCAACATGCCAAATCACAGGATTTATGCTTACTAATAGAACTGCATTGCTTAACGGCCTCAACAAATCTTTTCGTGCTTCTGAAAGACTTTTGATTTTGGACGTGTTCGCTGCAACAAAGAAGGTAACGCTAGCCAGTTAACACAAAGGGCCCAACTGCACACACAGTCCAAGGAGGCCTGATCTGAAGCACTGAACGCCCCAGAAGTGGACAACCGGACAAGGCTGGGAGGAGAAATGGGCTCCGTGCAGCAGAGCCGGCAGAGGGACAGGGCCGTGCGCCACTCACAGGCCGTAACACCGGCTCCGCTCAGAACAGGCAAGGTGCTCTGCAGCGCACCAACTGCCGCACAGTTATTCATGCTCATTGATGGCACCTGGATCTCAGCTTCCTAATGGATTCAGATATGCGAGGCCGCTAGCAATGATGGGGTAAAAGGCAAAGCCAGACAGAATTATAGCTCACTCCAGGGAGCATTTGATTAAAAAATGCAGCAGGTGCGGACAGCAATCTGTCAGTCAAGGGGCTGGGAGAAATGAAGTCTTTAGTAGGCATCCGACAAATTAAGCTGGGAGGGGGCATGCTGTCTCATTTATTCTTTTTCCCACCTATTCTTTTCCCAGGCCGGAAATGGCAGCATAAAAGCCCCGTGTGTGGGACTACAACTCCCAGAATTCCACAGCCCGCAGTTTGGAAATGCCGAGGAAAGGCTGTGCCTGCAGATGCTGGAGGCCCGTCTGGCCCTCTACTGCCCCACAGGCCGCCCCTTGCCATGCCCCACTCCAGCCTGCTTGCCTGTTCGGAACAATGTATGGGAACACGGAGCTGCTCCCTCCGAGCGGGAAGCGCCAGGGGCTCCGTGGCAGAGCCTGCTTTGCATGCAGGTGGTCTCGGCACCTCCACGGAAAGCACCTGTGGGAAACCCTGTGAGCTGCTGCTGCTGCCAGTCAGTGCCAGTAACACTGGGCTAGAGGCAATACTGCTACGTGGCTAGAGAAGTGCGAGCAGCATCCTTGCAGCTGTGCCAAACTGAAGCAGCTCTCCGATGCCCAACACAACTGCGGAGGCCCTGCCCTTCCTCCCCTTGGGTAGCCCCGTTCTGGGATGTCTTGGACAGAAGGTCGCCATCCTGGGTTTGCTTACCTGAAGGTGAACACGATGGGCCCTGACTCGGAGCAGACACTTCTGGGGTTGCACTGAAGGCCCAGGCAATCCGACATCGTTGATCTGGATACTAGGGAAAGCCAGAAAACGTTGCTGGGCTAGCACAGCCCATCCAAGTGGATCTCTCTCCAGCTCAGCTGGGTTTGATTGTTGCCCTGCCTGCGTGCAGTAAGCACCTCACAGCAAAACGCATGCTCCCGGGCACAAAGCAGGCACAGGTTAATTAGCGGGGAGGGAAAACTGCCTCTTGGGGAAGCTTCTCCATTCCTCCCGATTGGTAGGTAGGGACTTGCTAGTGAACTTCCAAGAGACTCCAGGATTTCCTGGAGCACGGTTTAGGAATTACTCTATTGAACAGCCAGTGGGAGAGAGGAACCAGGGCTCACGGGGTCAAAGCACTGGGCCTTCCAGGGGAGCAGGGCCAGAGCAAATGCCTCCCAGCAGCTGGAGGGGAGGAGTTTTCCCAGCAACAATAAATTGTTATGAGCCATCCTTGTCATTATTCAAGGTATTCTGAGGTGACTTGATCTGGAGTAGGTCATTAAGGCCCATTTGCTTAACAAAAGGTCTGGTCCAGGAGGAGAGGAGAACCACCAGAACAGGTTGGTGGATTGATCTGGATCCACCCGGCTTTTGGTTTCTCTCTTTGGGGTCACCAAGCTTCGTGTCTGCATTTTAAAGAGTTGCCACTACTGGTTATTGTTATTGGTCATAACTGTGTTTATTTTCCCCCTGTTTCCTATTTACATGGCCGTATTTATAATGCATTTTAATTTTACTACATTTTATGGTTTTGTTTCTTATCATTACCTATTTTATCTGTATTTTAAATATATTTATACTGCACACTGCAAGCTACCTAGAGAGCCTTTGGCTGTGGGACAACCGACAAATGCGGTAAGTAACTCATAAATGATAAATAAATAAGACACCAGTGCTAAAAGCTAAGCCACACACACTCGTGGCTCGTGGATGACCCACCTGCATTCAAAACTCCTGCCAGTTAAGGCCTGCCCTTTCAGCTCAGGAGGCCAACTTCTGGTTCTGGCTGCTGGACCCACTGACTGCTTCCGGCAACCCCAACTCCCCAAGCGCTGAGCACCACAGGGACTGAGCAGAGCTGGCTCGGCCCTGAACTCAGGCCTTCCACGGGCTGGGTGTCCAGTCCGGCCTCGACGGACAAAGGCCTCCTTGTGGAACCGGGCTGCTCACAATGCAGCCACAGTCGTCCGGAGTTATCAGGACAAACATTATGGCATGAGATGCCGTCTGCTGAATAAACTGCCTGGACAAGAGGGTCTTTTTAAAAAATGAGCCCGGCTCATCATGCAGCTTGGAGAGTGTTCTAAGTGTCGCGACGAGGCCTGGCCACCCGGCACAAAAGCGCCCTCGATGCCACTCGGGGAGGACGCCGCGGCACTGTGCTTGTGAACCACGGGCTGCATCGCCCACTGAACACTCCTGCCCTGCGTGTGGGAGGTTTGTGCAAGTGGGCAGGGCGGCGACCCCCAAAGTGTGTGCTAAGGCAAACCAAACAGACTGGGTGGAAAAAACCCACCTCCCGCAAGGCCAGGGGGACACTCACAAGGCAAAGGCAGTGGCACACACACTTTGCCTGGGAAAGCTCCCCAGTGCAAACTGCCGTTCAACTGGGAAAGCAAACAAGAAGCTGGATGGGCAAGACTTCCAAGAAGGGGTGTTGGAGCCCGTCTCGGGTGGAAGCGCCATCCGGAGCAGCTCGCAACAGCTTAAAAGCAGAATGCAATGAAAACCCATACAATTAAGGAGACAAAGAAGGAACAGTACTATTAGGGGGTGGTGGCCATAAGCACAATAACCTTTAAACTAGGGGTGCTGAATTTCTTTTGGCCTCAGGCCAAATTCCATTCTGAAGGGGCTGTAGGACAGAGCATCCCCGGGGTGCAGGGGGCGGAGGGGAGAACACACCACAGCTCAGCCTATCTGACCCTAAGGCCCCCCGCTGCCAGTGAGGGCATCTGACAGGCATTCCCACCTCTGAGCACGGGAGAGAAACAGCACAAAAGCCGTCACTGACTGGGAGGAGAGGAGGACTGGCCAAGGGAAGGCGAGATTGTCTGAGGACCACAGGGGGCAAAATTTTAGGCCAACCAAATGACAGTACTCAGAGGGAGCACCCTCGGTGTCTGGGGCAAGGCGCCCCACAGTAGGAACACAGCCAATGAGATGCCCCCTTCTCCTCTCAGCCCCACCAGCTGTCCTTTCTTCTTCCCATCTTTGGGGGTGGGAAGGCTGGGATAAGAGGGACGTCTCCTTCGGGTGGGTCCACACCCCTCCCAGAGATTAATGCATCCAGAATACCATGCAACAGAGGAAACTGCGCATCATTTCAGCAAGTGCCAGGATCTGGTTAGTTCCTTCATCTTTTCTGGCTGTCCTGGTGCAAAATTAAAAATTGGGGGCGGGCAGGGGGAGTGGCCAAAGGGCTCACACAGTGTGCACCCACCACTGAGTCATTCTGCTTCTGTCAACGTTACTCTGGACTACACCCTGCAGAGGATTTCCTCGAGTCATTTTTCAGCAAGCTATTTTTCACAGCCAGCTCTTCTGTGAAAGCTCGACCACAAGCTTCAGGCCCTGTCCAAACCGCTCCCGAGCAGAGCAGCATCTAGCTGGGGGCTCGGGTGGATTTTGGCAGATGGTCAGAAAAGTCACCTGGAGGGGTGTGCACCTAAAAAGCCTCAAAACAGCTGAAGGAAGTTAAATTCCAGGAACAGTTTTACTTGCGTGTGGAAAAGCATGAGTGCAGTAATAAAAATTATGCACTCTCAGAGGAAGGCCTGCCTCTCCCGACATGAACTCTGCAAAGCCAGCGTGGCGTCCATGCGGAGGCACGACATGCAGCCTTGCGGGGGGTGGGGGGGTGGGCCACCTTATCTGTCTCAGGTGCAGCTGAATGCTCCTGCCAGACTGGAGAGAGGGGCGAAGGGCCACTGCCAGCACTTGGCAGCTGGAAGGAAGAAAACTAGAACAGTAAACCATGCAGAGTCCTGCAATGAAGTACTTTTGCCAATGCATGCAAACGCTTGTCTTGCCACAGCCCCAGGTTTTAAATTAACTGCTCGGCTACCTCTTCTACCTCAGGGCTGGTCGCTTCTTGGAAAATATTGCAAGCCATTTATTGGCTGCAAAGGACACGACACCTCCTTTGCTAGACGAACCCTCCTAGAACGCAGGAAACAAATTACTCACATTTCCATGTCTTGTTGCTATTTTTAGACCTATTAGGTCTAAGTCTAAATCTTTCATGAAATACCGAGCAACTTAAGAGTCTTCCTCTTTACTGCTTTCTCAGGAGCTCTTTACAGTCGGCCTCTGTGTTGCTCTTTTCCATTTTATAGACAAGGACTCTGGTGCAGAGGAAGATGTATGCAGCAAAGCAGGGATTTGAACTCAAGTCTCTCCAGCTTGGACGGATGCTCCATGGCATCCGCAGCCCATCTCCACCCAGCAGCACATATATCAGGGCAGGGAAAGGGGAGTTCTGAACACATTTTAATCAGTTATAAACCTCCTTTTGGGGGGGAGGGGTCAAAAGTGCTTGCCTAAATCAGAGGTGTCAAATCTCTTTTGACCCAAAGGTCGAATTCAATTTTGCGGAAGATTCTGGGGGTGAGGAAAGTGCGTTTCAGGGGAACGTGGGGCCAGAATTCCAAAAAGACCAGCACATTTCGGCTTAAAGTTCTTACCGCAGATAACTAAGCTTTAGAAGCCTGCAACCTTTTAAGAAGGGGGGGGGGGATTCTTGCACAAAACCCAGAAACTGCCACACCATCACGGCGAAGGTTCTCAGACATGTGCAGATGAAAATTCCACTGTGTTGTGCTGTTCATGACAGCAGCAAAGACAATTCAAGCTGGTGTGGTGGAGAAAGTAGCCACAGAGTGTGAAGATGGACACACCGAGCCAAACTAGAGGTGGGTCTCTCTGTGTGTGTTCATGAGGAGCACTTCAGTGAAAGCCCCAGTGGAAATTCTATTTTAGTTTCTGCTAGCGTTCACTGGGATGCCTGGACACTTGTGCTTTAAGCCTCCGCCGTAGATGCTTTGCTTTCATGCTGTTCAGCTAAAAGCACGCAGCATTTCGACTGAAAGAGAGTGTCGCCACCCTGGAACTGTGGAGGACAGTCCGGGAACGCAAGCAGGATGGATTTGGCCAGAGGCTCAACACCCCGACTCCAAGGGCCAGAAACTGCCCCTGCTTCTCCTGCGAATGGCAAAGGTGTTGACAGCCAGTTGAGAGAGGGCCTGGCCCGACAAGTAAACTTCGCTCAGCCCTGCACTCCACCCTATCCCGAAGGCGCCCACTTCCCCACAGAGTGGAGGGGCAGAAGGCCCCTGGCTGGCTCAGAACAGTCCCACGCAATGGGTCACTCCTCAGGCTCAGGCACACTGGCCCCGGAGTGATGCCTCCACTCTAAACCCAGTTTCCCCAACTGGCTGCACTCGATGAAGGAAGGAGAGACCCGCCGGACAGACAAGAGACCGGGTGGCGCAGGAAGGAGACAGTGCCTGCAAATCGCACCCAATTAAGGTAAAGATGACGAACGGGGTGCATTTGGAAGCACCGTGCCTTTGAGCAAATGAACTTGGCAGCCTCCCCCCCCCCGCGCCCCCGGCTTGGCTTCGGTAGCTTGGTGCCAGTCCTTCACATCTGTTCCCCCAACTGGCACTCGCCGCACTTCCCCCCAGGTCGACGCATGCTTCTCTCGCCGGCGCTGCCCAGAGCGGCTTGGCACGCCCTTGCTGCGGCCTCAGAAAAGCCCGCCTGCTCCTGCCACCTGCTCTCCGCCCTGCCCGGTTAGTCAGAGCTGGGATGGTGCCATCGGGCGCCTGGGATTCCCCCACAGCTGAGGCTCGAATGATGTCATGGCCCATGCATGCACGGGGGGCGGGGAGAGTGGAAACCCCTTGAAGGGGTCAGCAGCCTGGCGCCGCCTGGATGGCTTGGGCGAGAACTCCCAGGGGGAGCCCGGGTGGCACAGGGGCTGCGTGTGCTCAGGCGGGACCCGGAGAATGGTGTTCTAGTCCCCACTCGGCCATGAGGGCCACTGGGTGACTATGGGCCAAGCGCTGCTTCTCCGCCTCGCCCACCTCACAGGGTTGTTATGAGCATAAAGAGGGGAAGCGCTTTGCCAGCTGCTTTGGGCTCCTCAAGAGGCAGAAAAGCAGGGTCTGAGCTCGGTGTAGCAGCAGTAGGGCAACGGGCGAGCCAGATGGCCAACAGTCAGGTTTATGGGAGCTGTAGTCCAAAACACCTGAGGGCACTGGGGTTCCCCAGCTGGAATAAGAACAGAAGAACAGACCTGAGGCTGGAACGGACCCGGGTCCATCTAGGCCAGCCTGCTGCTCACACAGGGGCCAACCAGCCGTGCAGAGAAACCCCCGGGCAGGGCAGGAGTGTCACTGCACCCTCCCACTCATGTTCCCCAGCTTACTGCCTCTGACAGGGAGTTGCAATTCGCACAATCTGCAGGGCCAAGACCCAAATTCTGGCACATTTGAAATGAGCTGCCAGAAAATTCTGGCTGGCCAAGAGGGACTGGGTGCGTATGCGGCGAGCGGAGGATGGGTTCAGTCCTTCGCAAGTCAAATGCTACGATTATGAGCAAGAACTCCGCACGAACCAGCCAACATCTGTTTGCTCAACCTGCCCATGTTTATGCCGTTAGCGCAAAGGTTCCTCTCGGCATCAAAGCTGCAGAGGCACCCTGACGGACACCAACCCTGCCCCCACAAACGCATCCTGTTTTGGGTCGCCAGGCCAGAAATGTGTCGGCAGCCCACTCAGCTAGAGTGGAACGGATTTCCTCTCGCTGACCCGGAGAACCAGAAGAGCTTAAACCTGATCGGCCACGCTGCCCATCAACTCTCACCCGCTGCACACACAGAGCATGGCAACCTTTCATCTCGGAGGGACAACGCCTCCCTCCCATGGATGTGTTTCCAAGTGGCTGCAGCACCAATTCAGACTTGCCAATGCAAGAGATGTAATACCTAAGCTCACTCTGTCTGTCTGTCTGTCTGTCTGTCTGTCTCTCTCTCTCTCTCTCTCTATATATATATATATATATATGAAAGATCTGAGTTATAAAGAATAGATCATACCACAAGTAATTGGTTACTGGTTTCTATCTCCTAATAACTAGTAAAAATTGCAACACATTAATTCATGTCTGCAGATGAAGTTCTCTTAAAATAACCAGCAGGAAATAATTGGATGATAAAAATTTATCTGTTCCCAAGACAAAGCACAGACTGACCCTCAGCCTTCTCAAACAGCTTGCCTTAACTCTTTCAGTCCAATTACCGAACACTCTCTATCAACCCACGATATGTGAGCACAAAGCTTGAGGGCCAGTGTCGTGGAGCAGCTGGACCGGGACTGAGGAATCTCTGCAATGAAACCCAACCTCGACCTCTCAGCCTTACCGACCTCACAGGGCTGTCTGGCAGACAATACAGAGGCAAATCTTATACAGTCTTGGGTTCCCTGGAGGAAAGGTGGGATATCAGTGACGTCTATAAATAAATTATAGCTCCTGCCAATCTAGCCTTCTTGTGCTATCGGCTAAACAAGCGTTCAATCTTCCATTACAATTTGTAAGTACATATAATACAGAGGACTGCCTGGTGCACGTTCTCTTATCTTTTTGGCACTAGGCTAAGGCAGTGCTTTTCTCCCAGGCCTTCAATAGCACGATGGGACATTTCTTTGCATCTGCTCTTTTTAACAGGTCTCTTTTGTAAGGAAATTGTTTCAGCCACTTAGGCTGCTTTTCTCTACGGTGAAAGAATGATTGGAAAACATCTGTGCTGTATGTTTTTGCATTTGTACTCTGTGGCCCACAAAATAGTGGCTACATGGCCTGCCAGAGGTGTGCCGGCCTGCTGCAGCGAGCGCACCTGTGGCACTTTGAAGACTAGAACTAAGCAGGGCTGGGGCCGTAAACAGGAGCTGTCAGCCTCTTTCCCCTTCCAGTGAACAATGGCCCAGAGGAGAGCCGGGGGGCAGGCACCGGACCCTGCCAGGCACTCCAACGCCAACTCGGCCCCTGCATCTACTCGGGTCTGCAGTGATGGGACAGCATAACGTCAGCCGCATCACCAAGGCAAAAGGTCCGCCATTCTGGGAGAGGGACAGAGGGCCGACCCCGTTCATCTCCCAGAATTGCATGCGTCACCAGCGCCCTCCTGCTTTCAGTGGAGGCAGGGGAGGGCAGCCTTTGCACGGAAGAATAAATGGAAACGGATCTGCCAGGGGGAAAGTTCATGTTGGGGAACCAGTTGTATCAATATCTCATTCTACGTGGCAGCCCTGCTGTTGACCTGAAAGCTGTTGTTCTCCAAGCGAAGGGCTTCCCAGCAGCAGCTCCTGGCTGAATAAGTGGGTCCGATTCTATTCACCGAGGCCTGAATAGAGACATGGCTTTCTCCTCTGCTGATTTGGCTAATTTCTTCAGCTGAGCCCATCAGTTTTGTTATCATCCATGACTGCCAGTGTCACTCTGCTTCTCTGGCACGTGCTTAAGCTCTAATTTTGGGAAGGGCAACGCTTCTGCTTGGGGGGCCCATCCCCCGGGGGGCTCAGCCCTTTTTGTTTTGCTGCTGCCATTTCCATAGAAGCAAGGCTGGCTGTGAGCTCACATGTACACAAACACAGCCCTTCCAAAGTTACTGTCCAGGTGTCTGGCACGTGGACGGCATCGGAGCTGTGTCCCCGCTCCAGATGGGCGGGTGTAGCAGCTGCGGGGGGAGGAATCCTGGGCGGCTGTGGGTCCAACCAGACTTCCTGCTTGGGCTGCCAAAGGTACCCCAGCATGCTGCGGTCCTCAGCCATCTTAGCTACAGCCAGTCTTCATTCGCCACCCGGGGAAGATTTCCAAGGGATTCCTCGGCCGCCGAAGGGGTCGACCCGACAGCACACAACGCCTTCACCGGTTCAACACATCTGCAAAGCCAAATGCTTTCGATTCCTGCCGCCTTTTTCTAAGTACCGCTCCCCTGCGTGAGACACAGTGAATGGGCAGGAACGACAGCTATCTAGGGCCACTGGCAGCAGCTCATCCATGGGGCAGAGTTGCTGACAGGCCGAGCCAAGTGAGCCCTCCGCAGAGAGACCATGAGTGAGCGACGGTCACAGTTCTTGAGCAAAGTTCTTCTGTGTTGGGGTACCCAGCTCCCCTCTCGGCTAAGAAGAGGGGAGAATTTTTTTTTAAAAAATCCTACTTTCTTTCTGCAGTCTATACAAACTCTGCGTGTGCATGCCTGTACTAGGGAAGTACAAAAAACTTGTTTGGTGAGGTTTTTAGACTCAGGATTTACACAATCCGCAGACTGAACACAACTCGGATGCAATCCACAGCCGAAGTCCACCAATTTCAGTGTTCACAAACACCGCTCGCGATCTGATGGAGATTTCAAGATGGAATCTGAAGAACTTCGGTGAGCCTGAGCTTTGCCGATTGGCACATCTCTACCTGATTCACAAAACAGATTCTGCTTCGGTCGGTCACTGAGATGACAAGAGAGTAAAGCAAGGAACTGAAGAGTCATCTCTTCTCCACGGAAATGTCCTTTGCTCGGTCCCTTCAGGCACTGTCCACTGGCAAAGCTGTCATAAGAAATCGGCTTCTTAAAAAAGGGAAAAGAAAGCAAGCAAGCCAAGATGTTCAGAGCAGCATTTCTGTGCCTTCCAGGGCCTTGCGAACACCCAGGTTAAAAACTTTTTGCGCAGACTTTTATCTCCCACCAACGGCCCTCCGCTCTACGAGCTCTTCTCAAACAGCAAATGTCTTAGCTAACTCTGAGCCAAGAATGGCAGTCCTTTTGCAAGCCAGAGTGACAGAAAAAGAATGACGCCATGCCGGGCTCTAGTTTAGACATATGAGTGCATTGCTAAATCAACTTGTTTACAATGCTTTAATTGCCCCGTGTGGGCTAGAAAGTGTAGCTCCGGGGGACAATTACAGCCTGTGCCTACGCCCTTCTGAGCTAACTCCCAAATGCCTTTTCTGGGAGGAAGCACCATTAAGCAGACAAAATGTCATTATTTTAACATTATAGTACATTTATACCTCACTCTTTCTTCTTACAAGGAACCCAAGTCGGCTCGTATTGTCCTCACCCACTCCATTTATCTCACAACAACCACCCATGAGGTAGGCAAGGCCAAGATGCTCTGACTGACCCCAAGTCACCTACTGAATTTCATGGCTGAGGGGGGACTAGAACCCACATCTCACTCCAACACTGTAACCACTACGCCACACTGTCTCCAATATTGGGCAAACCTGACAGATGGCCATCAAGCCAGTATCTCCAGCAGAGGAGAACACCCACCTCCCAGGGTAACCTGCCCCACTGCAGAATGGCTTTCAGTGTTCGAAAGTCTCTCCTCAGGTTCAGTCTAAACTCATTAAGTGCAAAGGGGCGAAACCAGCCACCCGCGGAACAAGTCCAGTTCCCCGGAGTCCTGCTACTGCTGACTCCAAAAAAATTCAAGTTGTGTGCAGCAGAGTGGAGGAACCATGTGGAAAAGCTGTGCTAAAATTCAGGGACGGTGGAGCCGCAGGGGGACGGGGGACAGTGCAAGCATCGTTCTCCGCAAGGCCGTTGCTCGAGCAGCATAAAGCGAATCTGCACGGGAGCAGCCGCTGCTCAGTACCGGCACGGTCTTGAGATGGGAGTCCGGAGAAGGGCCCCAGGAAGAGAAAATAATATAAAAGCGCCTTTCCAAACAGGAGCTGCGCTGTGGGAATCGGAAGAGGGACCACCCTGTTCCCAGAGAGGAACAGGAAGTATTGCACATCACTGGCACCACTGACAGCAGGACTAGAATCGCTCACCCTGCTGAACTCCCTTGCTGGAATCGGCACCGTGGGTCGTTACTCCGCTGCATGAGCCGGCAAGATTACTGCGTGCCAGGCTGCTCACGATCGGCAGCAGCTGCGCCCTAAATGACCGGTTGCAGTCATGGAAATATCGTCAGCGTCCGTACTTGCATCACGAAATTTCCTTCGTGCCGCACACTTCCTCCTGTCCCTGCCACCGCCACACACAACGGGAGCTTTCTGTAATCCTCGGCAGAGCTAATGAAATGGACTGCCACTCACACACGCTCGTGCGGGGACCAAGCGGCACCTTTTCGAATGGCATGAGCCTTGCTGTCTTTGTTGTGACAGCCAACCTCTGGAGAGCGTCCCAACGTGCCCCTGAAGGAAATGGTGCTGCGTACCTCGCTCCTAAAATGCATGCGAACTGCACCCAAGGGCCCGATCCTACGCATGCCGAGACAGAAAAGAAGGCATGTGATTCTCAGCATGACCGGCCGGCCAGGAGAGGTTGGAAGCTGCAGGGTTTATTTCTGCCTCAACGTGCGTGGGATGGGGCCCCAAACTCCGTGCGCCATGTCTCCTTGCCTGGCTGTCTGCAGCAAGGGAAATGACCTCAAGGCCACCAGAAGGAACTCTTTGCCTGATGGTTTTTTTTTTAATCTGCTGCCCAGTGGCTGACAGGGGTATTCCTTTAATTGTTGCCTGCAAGGGCACGGCAGCCAGAGCGATGGGAGATCCGGGTTCGGATCCCCACTCGGCCATGACGCTCACTGTGCAACTTTGGTGCTGTTGATGACTTTCAGCCCAACCGACCTCGCAGGGCTGTTGTGGGGGTAAAACGGAGAGGGGGTGACAGTGGCTGCAAGCCGCCTTGAGTCCTTTTGCCAGAAAAAAGGCAGGACATGCATAAAATAAAGACATTAAATAAATGTAGTGCTGTTTATTATAATCATTAAATGATTCGCTATAGTCATTCATTTATTCATATTAAATAATTGCATCTTATACATTATCTATAATAAATTAATATGTGTTAGATAGACTTTTGTTCTGCTTTTCACCAAATCAGCAAGAGCAGGCACTATCATTTCCACAACGACGATGCAACAATTAACAATGAAGGAATCCGTAGAAAATACTAAGCATTTGCCCAGCCCGACCGGTCAGGGCTTAGCTCAGGGAATTGGATACTGCCACACAAGGTTGGTGCAACACAGTTCTGTCTGGAGGCCCAACCGACCCCACTCATGCTTTTAACGGCGCGGCAACCGAAAGGCAGAAGCGACACATAAAAGTCCCGCTGCATTTACCTACTTGCATGAAACAACTGGTCCCTCTGATGAGTGCCGCATGTTTATTTTCAAAGCAATTCTTGTAAACATTATTAAGCTCTGATCATTTAGTCATCTGTTTCCTGCTTTCCATTCCTGACAGTTTTATATTAAGATTCCAGAATGTTTCCAAACATTAAAAAAAAAAAAAAGCAGTCAAATTGGGGCGTTTCCAAAGAAAGTAACTTAACACGATCCGTCTGCTCAAGGAATGCGTTTGTCCCACTGGGGGCCCAACAGTTGGGCTGTTTCTAAACTCAAGTGCGGAATTTGGTCTCTGCAGGAAAACCTGCCCCCCACCCCACCGGCCCAGAAAAAAATGTAAGGAATTCTTCAGGACCTCCAGGCAGAGGACGACTGCTGCTTTTTCCAAAAACAGAAGAGCTCTTTTTATCCAAACTGGAAGATCAAGCTACATTGGAGGAGGAGAGAATATGAAGGTGCCCCCTCCACACACACACACAACCATTTTGGGGTCTGCAGGCGCAGGAACCGTGTGGGCAGCTTGGCCATTCATAAAATGACCACCCTGGAGGGCTCCAGAATCCTCATTTCCCAGAAGAGAAGCTGGTGGAACTCAAGGAAAGAAAACGCCATGAAAGTGTGGGCCGAAGAGGGAGCCTTGGGCTCCAGAAGACAGAGCCATTCTGAACACAAAGATGGTGCTCCACTTCGCAGCATCTCAGCCTGCCAGATTTTTTTTTTTAAATTTAAAAGAAATGTTCAAAAATAAGATTAAAAGGCACTCTGAGAAGTGTGTGCAGACATTTTCCACATCCTTCAAAACATGCTTCTAGGATAACAATGTGGGTACAAGGAGGGAGAAAGACAGACAGACAGAAAGTGTATACACAAACACATTATACTTGGCTGTACAGAAGTGTATTTTATCCTTGCAGCACAGGACGTAAAATAAGACCCGTTTCCCACGTGCAGAGCGAGTACTACGAGGCCTCACCTTGCAGCTGGGCTACTGAGCCCCTCCCTCCCCACTGCCCGCATCGTGCCCGAGCAAACCAGCCCAAGTCAGGGCACAGGTTCTCCCAGTTGCTGCAAGTTACCAGCACAGATGAATAATTCACTGTGCAGCTGCTTTTAATGCCAGACAACTGGAAATGCAGACGCCGAGCCATGCATTTTTCAGAGGGATGAAAAATATGCCCACTAAAACATGCAACAGCGATCTAAGCTTATGTAACATCTTCCCTTCCCTCTCGGAAAAGCCCAAACTTGCAAGAAGACCCAGGAAACCTGCACGCCTGGCGCACGCCAGTTGTTCACAGTGGGATGCCAGGCGAGGTGATCTGATCGGGAGTGTTCCCGAAACGGCTCGGCTGCAGCCTCCTTCCGCCCTGGCAAAAATGGTGGGCAAGCGGGGCATTTATTTAAAAGAGGCACTGGAGCCCCCACGGGCCATAAACATCACGACAATAAACAGCTCTGAAAATGACCGCCAGAGTTACTGGCCTACCAACCCCAGTCATCTATCGGTGCAAATCAAGAGCATGGACAGGAAAACCTCGTGCCACGAAACCAAGCCGCCGCCATCATTTGAAGGCAGCCCCTGCCTGTTACGGGGCTAGAGCCTAAAAGAGAACAATAAAGGGGGCGAGGGATCAACACGAAAAGTCGGTATGGACACGCATCCCTGCTGGATGTCTGCTCGTGGAAGTGGGGTGGGAGGGGAGGAACAGCCCGCCTCAACTGGGCCGCAGGCCGTGATTCCGCCCACACCGCCCTCCCCGTCCAGCCCCTGGGGGGAAAAGCTTAGCCTACCTACCAGTCACGTCACTGCTGGCGGGTGGAGACAGCTCTTCGAGGGTATCCAGCCCTATTTGGAAACGCCAGGCACTGAAACGCAGACCCACTTCCTGAACGCAAAGCCAGGGCGCTGCTGCAGCGCGGCACCTTCCCTGGGAGGATTCGGGGCATGGTGCTGGCTGGACCAGGGGACATGGGCTGCCGGGCCTCTGGCTGGGGGGTGAGCTCAAGGGGAGGCCCAGGAAGCTGAGGCGGCCCGTCTTCCACTGCCAGGAGGCCCCAGAGGGATGGAGGCCCCTGCTGCCGACCAGGGACATCTTCTCAGGAGTGGGGCGACCGGAGGATGTCTCTGTGGGAGAGGGTGAACCTGGGCAGGTCTCTCCCCCCAGCTCAAGGAGGTGGGGTCCAGGGAGGGCTGGCCCCTGCCCAAACGCAGGCTTCCCCACCCCACCGGAATGGCCTGCCCCTGGGCGGCTTTCAGCGGCCACTGCCCTTGGTGGGAGGCAGAATGGCCTACGGCAGGCCTTGTAGGAACTGGTGCTGGGCTTCCCAGCAGGGCCCCCGCTTTTGGGGGCACCGCACGCATCTCGGGATGCCCCTCGTGCTGAGCCCAGGGCCTTCTGCCACGAGGCTCACAGACTAATTCTGGCCTAGCCACCTTATCACGAGCTCTTAACTGTGGACCCTTGTTGGGACGACGCAGCTGATTATATGGCTAATTAATTCTAGCTAATTACTAGAATTACTGCAATCATGTTCAGGCTTCCCAGGCTTGGTGCTGGGAAGTCAGGTTCTAACCGTCCACAGAGCAATTTGATTTTGGCACAGCCCTCTGCGAGGCAAACTGCACCAGCCCTCCTATACCACGAACACGGAAGAACCATGCATTGAGAGAGGCGGCAGGGCAGGGGTCGCAACCCAGAGCCTGGGGGGCCCTTCCAGGGTCTTCCCAGGAAGTGAGTGTTTATCCTTCCAAATGTGTAATAACCTCCTGCCCTGAAGAAGAAACCACTGGATGGTAAGTATTTTGAAAATGTGCACTGGCCATTAGCCAAAACAGACAGCCCCTGCGTAAAATGGGACATTGCCGCAGAATCACACACA
The DNA here is from genome assembly GCF_004798865.1 of Varanus komodoensis. Classification (NCBI taxonomy): domain Eukaryota; kingdom Metazoa; phylum Chordata; class Lepidosauria; order Squamata; family Varanidae; genus Varanus; species Varanus komodoensis. The sequence continues at coordinate 1,120,306 of NW_025335873.1, read as the reverse complement.
TGACACCACTGATGTGGCATTTTGTGTTGGTGCCCACAGCAGTTTTGCAAATTCCCAAATGTGCCTTCGGGTCGAAAAAATTGGGAACCCTGAGCAGGCCATATCCATCCTTGACTTCCTGTCAGTGCAAATGACTGTGCACTGGCAGGAAGTGAGTTTTGAACTAGGCACAAAAGAATCCAATGAAAACTAAGTTTGCACAAGCACAGTTACACAAGCGGCTGTGCCTGATACCTGCAGCCCACTGTGAAAAGAGTTGTGCAAAACTCTCGCGTGACCATCTGTGCATTCTGCTTGTGCTACCCACACAAACCTTTGGTGGAGGTTTGCTGGTGCTCTCTGAGTGTGTGGAAGGACACCACTGGAGCCAAGATACAGACAGCAGCTGGGCAGGGTGACGGATGCAACATGGCTGCTATTATTCATTTATTGTAATGCGCAATTGTTATTAATTCCCCTTTTCTATTAAAACAAAAACAAAAGCAACTCACTAACACACCATCCAAAAAACAAGCCACAGCAGAGTCAATCACCTTTAGCCAATCCGGTCTTGTGTGCAAGGCTCAGACACTTGACCCCTGAAATAAACAAATCTTAACAGACTATCAAAATGTGAGCAGAGGATTACTACTCCGGCACTGAATTTACGCCCTGCCTTTTCTCTCTCACGAGGAACCCAGGGCGGTTTCCCTTTTCTGCACAGAGCTTTTCTTTTCTAAAAGGTCGAAATGCCTCTCCGAAGGCCTAATTAATTAATTCACTGTCGCTTGGCTCCAAGCCAATATGACAATGAATGGAAGTTTTGATGATGTCCTCAAGTGATGTCAGAGCAAAACTGATCAATGGAAGCTGCGAGACTTGACAAGAGCTGTGATACAAAGATAAAAATTAAGACTCTTCCGAGAAGAGAAGTAAATGAAGAGAAGAGAAGAGAAGAGAAGAGAAGAGAAGAGAAGAGAAGAGAAGAGAAGAGAAAAGATGTGATTTTTAAAGGCTGGGAAGGGAAGAAAATGACAACAAACCCAATAGCTGTTTTGGCAGAGTCAGATTTGAGAAAACGGGTATTTGTCTACTGCAAAGAAAGCAGCAGAAACAACAGAGTTGTAAATCATTGGAGTCAGTTGGAATTGGAGCCTAAATTACGGTATTTGATGATACAACAAACCCAAAAGGGAGAAGGTACAGGATAAAAGGGAAAAAGGCCCCTGAGGAACCTCCACAGAAAGGGGAAAGATAAAGGAGGCCAAGCAAAAAGGGGCGTTGGGAGGGAGTGGAGTGCAATAAGGTCATGACGAAACATCCTCCTCAAGAGTCGAGAGACAAAAGGAGAAGTGAATGGGCAGAGCCAATGAAAGCTAAATAAAGATCGAGAAGTAGAGCGAGGAGAGGAGGAGGGGGATCCCTTAGACTCCTCTGCAAAAACGAGTCAGAGCCGTACTGGTGGAATTAAGTGAGCAGAAAACCAAAAGGGGGAGCTGACAGAGGATGGGGACGAGGGAGCAATGCAAGGAGAGAGACCGGGTTGTGCACGCCAGCCACTGCTTTAAATACGCACAGCGTGGCAGGTGGGAGCTGTGGCTTGCCGTGGAAACCCCGGCACGTGGCTGCAATGGTGCTTCGTGGATAAGCCTCAGGACATTTGGGGCGCTTATCCTGATGTGTGAAAGAGCACAGAGCGAGGGGAAAGGGTGGCATGTCAGGACTGTTTCTCGAAGTGTCGGAGGGGCCGGCTGACAAGGGGAAGCAAAGAGCCGGAGCAGGCGGGCGCAGAGGGAGCCTTGCGGATGCCTCCACCTTCTAGGGGAAGCCCGAGGTAAGAGGGTAGCAAACAAAAGGCCAGAATTGTTGTCAGAAACAGGGAAGGATTCCTGGGGTAACAGAGTCTCACCGTGAGGAAGAACGAGCGCAAGGGCTCAAGTGGAGGAACGAGAAGGAGCAGCCAGGCCCAGCGGCAGGAACGAGGACGGGTGGGGTGCTGGAGGGCAGGAGGCCCACAGGCGAGAGAGGAGACAGGAGCCCGCAGGCCCAGGCTGGGGTGCTGCGGGGATACAGGCCGGGGCCACGGAGCGGCCACCACAAGGGCTCGTGCTGCCGTGGCAGGAGAGCTCCCGGCGCTCCCGGCTGTGCTGCGGGAGCCCAGTTCTGGCGTGCACCGGCACATCCCTGCCTCAGATCCCAGCGCCACAGCAGGTGAAAAGGGAAAGCAGCCGGGCTGGCCTCCCCAAACCCAGTGCCTCCTGGACCGCGGGTCCTTAGTCCAACATGTCAGGGGGGCACCCATTTGGAGAAAGTGGTGTTTTCTCCAAAAGACATTCACCAAATGCCTGTGGAGAAAAAGGGGAAGTGGGCTGGAGACGTCGTGAAGGAAGCACGTGCTTCCAGAACCGCCGGCCCGGGCACAGGAGGACTTGCAGGCCCTGCCGTGTGCCCCCCGCCACGGGGAGCTGCTCTCTTTGGCTGTTTTATGCACTGCACGGTTTGAGACTGCGACCCTCCCGGCCGCAGTACAGAAGAGAAGAGCTGAGGAGGGGCTGCGAATTGAGAACAGTCAAGAAAGCCACCTCAGTTGGATCCAGCAAACCAGTGCTTATGTTCCGGCTGCAGGAAACAGAGGTATTTGCACGCACCCGTTGTGACGGCACGCACCTGGCACGCACAACTCAATGCCCACACCAAGAGCCCGATGGCCAGTCACGGCTGCCCAGCATTTGCTCACAAAGCGGCGGACGCATGCATCGCGATCCAGGATGACTTTATACTTGGGCAAGGGGAAGGAAAAGGCTACACAGGGAGACTCTGTATATTTCCCAATGTTCTTAGTCACTCCGAAAACCGGACAACCGTGACACCAACTACCTCCAGCAAGAGAGTACAACAGGTGAGACAAAACCTCCCCTGTCTTGAGCTAGGATAAGAGAGAAAGGCAATCTGGACTACGTTTGTGAACGTGCTTCAAGGGTCCATCAGCAGAAGAGACTGCCGGCTGTACCTCTGCGTGAGTTACCGATAACCTCCTTCCCGTCAGGAAATATGCACCGCCGTACTTGCAGAGGAAAAAGAAAAGAACCGGAGGAAAAAAGCCCTTTCAAAGGTAGAAAGGAAGACTGTTTCCAATTTCAAGCCAGAAACTGCTTTTGCCTTCACAAGTCTGGAAAACTTCTAAACTTCTAAGTGCAAATCTCCTAGGGCCAACCTTTAACTTTTGAATTATATGCAAATCATTCTTTTGTTCAAGTTCTTATCACACTTTATGAGGGGGAATGATCCCAGTCCAGTCCTAATAAGCACCCATCATATGATAAAATCCTAGCTTAGTTCTGCTAAATTATTAAACTCTGCTAGAGCTCTTCATTGCATGAGAGTTCACAAAATTAAAAAATGCACACACCCCTGGGCTCTGAGTATGTATACTTCTATACATGTGGCCATTCTGACCACAGATGCTTGGCAATTTGCTAAATTACGTAACAGAGGCATAAGAAAAGTGTTAGATATGGGAAGATAAAACAACCACCTCTGGAAGGAACCAAAGAGACTTTTCTGTGTTGATTGCTCAGAATGACTGAGCCAAAGGCAGGCCGGTATGTGAGCACGTTCACTGAGGACGGCAACTGTCAGCAGCCTTGACTGGTTCCCTGGAAAGGAAAGGGATGCATTTCTAAATAGAAGAACTGGAACTGACGACCGGAGCGAAGCAACCTCCAATTATTTCATTCACTTCTGTATATTACAATTCTTTGAGACACGAGTAGGGTCTAATTTCCGCAGAAGTGACAGTCACTTCAGTGGTGCTGGAAGAACTATATTACCCAGAGCATCTTGCCTTGGATGCCAAGCTATCCCAGATTGCAAGGAGTCATGATGGGGTGAGAGTCACCCTTTTCTCTCCCACTGCTAGAGCAAGAACCATACGACGTGTGGGGGAAGAGGGCTGGGGAAGATGAGGGCAGTGGATGGGCAGGCCAGGAGGCAGCCTGCATGAAGAATCGGTCCCCCTTGGCATCCTTGGGGTGTGGCAAGGTCCAAAAGGACCAAAAAAGATGCACTAGGAAGAGCAGAGCGACGACGCGTGCCATCCACATGCTTGAAGGAGCCACCACAGTGCGGAGCCAGGGGCTACGGCGGCAAAGGGAAGCTTGCTTTTGGAACCGGGCAGGAAAAGTGAACTGCTCCCAGGATCTCCCGGGTTGCTTAAAAAGCAGGGCTAGTCCCCAATGCCTTCGAAATGGGCTCCCTGGTGAAATGGAACTCATGCGGGCTGGAGACCACACGAGGCACCTTTCCAATTGGGGGAGAAGATTTTTTCTTTTCTTAGAGCTCACTTCAGAATCTGACCAAGAGGCCGGTTGGAAACTGCCCAACTTCGTCAGGTGAGCCTTTTGCCAACGGATGCATCAGGTGACCTTGAGCAAAACGAAATTCTGTGTCTGAAACTAGGCAGCCGTCCTAAAGGAATCGGTGGCACACCCTCCAAAATGCCCCTGCTTGGAAGCACTGGCCAGTCCTTTTAAGCTACACGACTTTGGCAAAGTCGCCTCACACAGCAAGAACAAATTACGAGTTCCAGATAAATGGGAAAGGTTTGCGCCAAAGGGCCACCGGCTTGCATGGAGAGGTATTTTTAGATTCAAGGAGTCCCTCTTCTTTTTAACAGAGAGCCTGAAAGGACTGCCTGCACCCAGAAAATAAATTTAGAAATTGCTTCCCATTTCAGCTTTTCTGTTAAGTCACGGGTCAGCTGTGCAGCATTCCAACGGCCGCTCGTCCCTTCTCCCAATCCCAAACCTTCCTTCCCTCCTTACAGCCACACACTGCATTGTCTTATGGGCTATTTGCTTGCCATTACTAACATTAGTCATTACGGAAGCCATTAGTAACTTCTGATTAAAGCCACGCCATTTGCCACGACTTACCCATCAGCAGCTTCACTGCCAGTTTCAAGCCAGGTCAGGCTTTTAGAATGACTCGTGTGGATTCAACAGACTGCGCGACTTGGCAGCCAGGCAGAACTGATGGCCAGGACAGGCATTTCTAACCTGAGCCATGTGAAAGCAAAAAGAAGGGGTCTCCTAAACTCATTCTCTCAAGAAATGTGCACCCACAAAAGAGAATCTCGCCCCGGATCTCTGCATAAGTCACTGCGTGGACCTTGTTTCTTTCCAAGCAGCCTCTGCAGGAAGAGTACACAGAGTCTTATGCAGGCAGACCCAGTCGGTATAATTCAGTATTATTCAGTGCAAAGGGCAGCAATTCTCCATGCTGCCAGGCAAGGGCCATTGCCAGCCCTCCTGGGCAATGCAATGGGCTCTCCTGCAAGGAGGAGGGATGGAGTCTCTGCCAGAAGGAACATCCAATCACTCAAAATGCAAGCATGTGGCAGGATGACTTGCCCCCCCACGTAGTTTGCTAGTCCACAGGGACACGTGGAACAGCCTCTCACAGAGAAGCATGGCCGGCAGGCTTTGAAGGAGGGCTATCCCAGCTTTCTGTTCAAGTACAGTGGTGCCTCAGCTCACGAACGCCTCAGTTCATGACCAAATCGGGTCGCGGACAGAAATTTTGGGCAAATTTTGACTCAGGTCGCCAACTCCGCATTGGGTAACGATTGCAATCGCACCCGTCTTCCCTGCACGGGCACGATCGCGGTTGTGCTCGAGGGGGGGATGGCCATGATGCACCCGTCTCCCCCTCGAGCGCACCCGCGATCGTGCCTGTCTTCCCTGCGATTAAAAAAAAATATTCACAGAATGGATTAACCTTATATACATTGAACCTTACGGGGAAATTTAAATGGGCTTGCGACCAATTCGGGTAGCGACCAGAGTCGTGGAATGGATTAAGTTCGTGAGACGAGGTACCACTGTACTAGCATGGCGGCATTTCAACCAGGAACGGCACACAAGCGGATATGTGCGTCGCCACGCGGGGAAAGCCCTGACAGAGCCTCCTCCAACCGGACGTGTTGGACAACGGCCCCCCGGCCCCGCAGTGCCGCCCTCTGCGCGCCTTGCGTTTGCGCCCCAGCGTAACAGGTGACCAAAAGCTTCATGCAGGCAAGCGAGCAGTTCAGTGAAGGGGGTGAGGTCCCTTCCTCCTGCTCTGGGCTAGTGCAAAATTCCAACTCTTGTCATTCCACTGCAAGTCCTCAGCAGGCGACTAAATCTATTTTGCAGGCTAGCAACATTTGGGGGCTTGTTTCTCAGGCTGGTTCTAGAGCTAGCTCAGACATGACAACGCATCTGTTTTTGACAAAGGGCCCTTCTGTTTTATTGTACGTTGGATTCTCCCCAAGTCCTGCAGCATGATGCCTGGCCCCTGGATTGCTTAGGGACGAAACAACCCAGCAGCTCACCCAACAGACTGTGGGTTATAAACAACCCAGCAGTCCAAATTCAGATGTCACATTGCACAACCTATGAAGGTGCTGACAGTGGACTGTATGGCAAAGCAGACGAGGTAGGTGTGTGGGAGGCAGCGTGCCCACTCAGGCACAGTGACTTACCGTTTTTTAAATTGATGGGTCTTCATTACAGGCTTTCAGGGAGTTTTGATGCTATGGGGAAAGAAGTTTTTTTCCCTAAGGGGTTTTAGAAAAAGAGAAATAGGGAGGGGGGTTTTAAAATACAGTACTTGTTTTTCCCCTGGGGCTCTTTACAGCTCTGCACAACTGGATATAATCTTAGAATTATCATTACCATTAAAACATTGAGAAGTATGTTCAGTTAGTTGTTCTCAAATTAATTTCTGAACAGACTATACTTTTAAATAGATAATACTATACATGCTTTTTTTACAAACAGTCAGACACTTGAGGTTCCCATTTCCAGAGGGAGCTGCAACATGTCTTCTCTAAATCAGGTTAGAATACAGAAGAAGCAGGAAAAGATGAAGTCAGAGGAAACTGGTGAGTAAAAGCTGTTCCTGTGTTTGCAGCCCAGACTAGAGAAATCTGGGTCTGCAGAAAAAGCAATGCAGTCCATGCAGAGCTGGAAAGACTTGGCTTACCTATGAAAAATGGTAACCGAGCATATTTAAGAAACTTTAAGCAGTCTCTATAAGCTGAAGGGAGATATTTTATTCCATTCTGCAAATAATAACATTAAAACTTCTGCATACTGTCCACTACCAAATGGTCTCCGGATGGTCTTACAATAAAACATAGTGGAGCCCAGCAGCCATGCTATACAATAAAACCCCACTTAAAATCAGAATCGAAACCTTAAAATACTGGGAAAATAACAAGGTTTAAAATGCGAGGAAAATACTTCCCCTAAAGGCATACACCTTTAATAAACATACACATTTAATAAACATCATTTTTTATTTTAAAAGATTGTCTCCAGTGGTAATCAGAACCCTATGCCATAGGAACCAGGCTGTTGAGTATCTTACGTATGGGTATTTTGGTGGCAGCTCCTCAAGTTCTGGGAACTGAAGCAGCATCTCCCAATGGTGAGATCCAATTTGCAACTTTTTGAACACTTACAGCAGCGAGTTCTTTTTAAAGGGAGTACAGGTGAGAGCTCTCATGAGTCACTCAGTCTCGTGCAAGATTACCTGCCTTGCTACCCTTTTCCAGCTTCTTCAGAACTGCACTTGGAGACTTTTACAAGTCCAGACACACAAGATTCCATACAGTAAAACACAAACTCTCCAGAATGTTCTTTTTCTTCACATATTATAATATGGTGTGTTCACAGCCGGGGAAGCCCAAGTGACACAAGCAGCATCAGATACTGGGATTATTATTAGATCAATAATCTGAATAAGATATGGACAAAATAATTATGCTGGGTATTTTATCAAGAGGATTTTTTAAAATCCCCCACTGCTTCAAATTTTCCAGAAAAGTTATATCTGCAGTCTTATGTAAAAGACTTTCTATTACATCATTCTTATGAATCATTTGGGGGGGGGGTAAAGGCCAGTTAGCAGTTTATGAATACCTTGCATTAAACATTTAACTCAACTTTCGCAAAAAAAACCCATTATCCAGAATTGTTTGTTTGCTTGTTTGTTTTGGGGGGAACAAAAAAGTCAACATTTCCCAATCCTCTCTTTTTTTAAATTCTTCAGGTCTTCACATCTCTAAAAGGCTCTAAAAGTAAACCTGACAGGTATACGAATGAAAGGTACCTCTGGTTTGCATTCAGCAAAAAGCATGCCTCTATCTGGTCCAATAGTGGGAGATGCTGCTTTAAGCTAAGCTAAACTAAGCTAAGCTAAGCTAAGCTAAGCTAAGCTAAGCTAAGCTGGATTGTCTAACTTTAGGGCTGTGCTTCTCCACATACAAACCTGGTAGTGCCCCCCACAGACCTCTGCGAAACCTACTTTTGGGGACACAAGAATAACTTGTGCTAATGCTCTAGCATGTCAAGAGAAGTACAAGTGAGGGGGAAGCTCTGCAAATGTGTGAGCAAAAAGGACCGGACCGTCCATATGTAGGTTAGACATTGGTGGCCAGGAAGAGGAGAAGTACAGCTTCTGCAAATGTCCCTCCCTGTCTTGTCCTCCAAAGCTGCTGCTGGGCTGGCTCATGTGCATTTGCAGACTTGGCTTTATCCTCATTTTGCTGTTCATCAAGCCCACGGCATTCCTTGTCCCTCCCACCCCAGTCCTGTCAAGGTCTTTGCCCCGCATCAGCCTTCCTTTCCCTCCTGGGCCACAGACAGAAAGGGCCCCCAAAAAGGGCTGTGTACTGCAGTCCAAACTGGTCCAAAGCACAAAGGCATGAAGGGGTTAACTCATCCTCTTCCACCATTGTCTGCCAAAGCCAGCACCATCCATATCTGCTGCAAACAGCAGGCTTGGCGGCAATTCAAACTCAGAAAGTGGCAGGATCAACCCTCAACCCTGCATGATGGACACAATCCTGTTAGGTTCGTTTTTGGAAAAGGCGATGTAGGAAATATCAAGCGTGGGATCCAAGCCCACCATTCAAGCAATACCTCGTGTGACACACAGAAGAAATTATCTATGCTTAGGCAAAGAAATGTTTGACGCGAACCAAGCCCAAAAGAAAGAACCTGCCATCACTCTTTCTTTCTGCAATCCTGAGGCCCACCCTCCTGCTCCAAAAATTCAGGGGCGCTTCAAAGAAATGGCACGCCAGTTAATCTGCAGTACTTCAGGAACAACACCCTCTGCGTTGTGTTTCTCAATGGGCAGTCAATGACTCAGGATGAAAGCACCGTTGGTACAAGCAAGCAGCAGTGGAAGGCCCAGAGAAATCAATCCAGGACATGCAGCACCTCCAAAACTGTATCACAGGATGAGAGATGGAGATACTCCACATGGCTCAGGAGCCGGGACAAAACTCGCCTGGATCGCTCTGTCTTTTCTTGATGCAAGGGCAAGCGGACAGGCAGGTCTGTTCAACTGGAAAGGAGGGTACCGCCCCACGTGGTTCCTGTGCATTCCCTCCAGGAACATTTCCTGCAGGTCCTTACACCACGAAACACAATGCAACATTGATTTCTCTGGGCTAATTAAATGCAGCATAATGGAACCAAATAAATTCACTGCTTGATTTGCAAAACACTAATTGAATCTTTAAATATAACACCCTGGTACACCGAAGAGCAGCTGCAGACGGCAGTGACTGAAAATGAGACAAGACCTTCAGGACGTTGGAGAATTCAGCAGAGCATCTCAGTTATACATGGCAAATAGGGCAGCCTCTGCCTAACCTCTCCCTTTTCGGGGTACAGGCAAGAATTCGTGGATAGAGCCAAAATTCTGTAGAACAGGAAGTGCAGGGAGGATAGGATGCCACTCTCACCTGTGCAGGATGGTTTCGTATCAACAAATCAAAAGCACATCCAAACTGTGTTGCCCATTAGCAGCTTTGTGCCCTGTTTGTTAGCAGTTACTAAACGTATACATTAAACTAGGTCTTTGGAGGTACAGTGAAAACAAAACCTTCAGAGAGAAGTCCGGACTTTGCAGCAAAGGAACATACATGCCCTCAAGGCTTGCTAACTCACTCCAAAAACACCCTCTCTAAACGTCATGCAAAAAAGGTAAAAGGTGCTACCAGATGAGTGGGTGGGAATTTTCCCCATCTTCTGCCTGGAGTTTCCCCTATTAGGAGGCATGGCTATGATCTCTGTTCAACCTTTACTTGCAGCGCAAAGCCAAGGGAGATTTGCTGATGAGCAAGCAAGTGAATAAAATTCCACCGCCTTGTCAATGGATGTCATTTCCCCACCCACCGTCCGCACTGGTCCAGAGCTGACATTTCTAGAGCTGCCATCAAATTCCCCACAGCACGAAGCAAAGCAGAAACTGAGCATGTGGGATTTCTTTTCTGGTTTGTGGGTTTTCTGACAAACACGCTCATAGGGTTAGCCAGTGAAGTGTGAGGTTCCCTTCCCCTCCTTGTGCATGCACAACACTTGCAACAGGCCCCACCTGGTTTGGGATGTGGAGGGCATTTTAAAACTCTCCTTCAAACAAGCTGTTTGGTGAATGAGCTCTTCTGTAGGGCCGAGGAGGAACTCAGAGCTGCTCCAGCGCAAATGGAGTTGGTTCCCGAGAGCAGGGGATTGTCCTATGGGTCTAGAATTTGTTCTTCTAGAAGGGCAGTGTTTCAGGAAAGGAAAAGTGTATGCTCAGTTCTGTTAAGCTGGGGAATGATTATTCTAAGGGGTGGGAGGTCTTGATCCATGGCACTCTGAGAAGCTCAGGAGATGTTCCACAGGCCTCAAAAGGAATCCATGTTGCTCCATGGAACTCTTGGGGAAGCTGAGCAGCTGTTCTGTGCAGCTAAAAGAGAAACAACTTTTTTCTATGGTGTAAGATGTCTGTAATACTGAGGTTTGTTTGTTTTTAACAAGGCATTATGAGAGAGTGGGCTTTCTTAAAGAAATATGAGATTAAGAGGGCAGTTCTACCAGGCTGGAAAGCAAGGAGCAGAAAGTCTATTCTAAGCTGGAGTGCATCACCACAGTAAAAGCAATTCTGTGGGGCTGAATGGAGATAGTAGTCTATTACCTTAGGGGAGAGTCTGTCATGGGTCAATCAAGACAGAGATGAGAATATGGCTATAATTTTATAGGATCCAAACAAATCAGTTCCGGGAGTTCATCCGAAAATGAGAACCATGTGTCCTTAAAGGGCAGGAGTGCGTCCCCAAAGGCGTATCTTTTCCTTACATTCCATCTCAGCCTTTCTCCACCACGCGGAGTACATGGCGACCCACCACCATTCCCGTAGTCCCCAGACAACCCTGCACAACTTGCTTCAGCTCGCCCAACTGCTAAATTCAGACGCAACGCTCAACCCTGGTTAAGAGTTCCTGGCCTGAGCCACTGCAGATTCACCAAAACAGGGGGGAAGAGCAGCCCGGCTGCCAGCATAGGAAAGATGAGGGGCGGACACAGAGCCAGACAACGCACAGGGAGGGAGGGAGGGAGGGAGACCCCTCTGGGGAGGCGGCACGGGGGGCCCTCCCATCCGACACAATGCAGGACGAACGGGCAGGAAGAAGCCCCTTGGGGAGCAGCGCCGAACGCGCGTCTGCAACAAACCTCCGGGAACTCCACGCAGGGGAAGCTCGCAGAACTCCAAGAGAGGCGCTCCCCGAACACGCGTCACAGCCCCGCT
>NW_025335873.1:940502-1108599 GCF_004798865.1 Varanus komodoensis | reverse complement strand
ACGCGAGGAGGCCGCCCGCCGCCGCCGCCGCCATTCCGGCCCGCGCGGCCTCCCCCTCCCGGCCAGTCAGGCGCATTCGGCCACGCGGCTGCCTCGCCTGCCTGCCTGCCAAAGTGTCCCATCCCAGTGAGGCTTCCCTGAAACACCACGCCGGCCTGGTTCCTTCTGCCTTTCCCTTCCCTTGCGTATTGCCTTGTCCCGGCTCCTCCTTTCCCAAGACATTGTGCCGTCCAACATCTTTCCTTCTTTTTTCTGCCCTTAAACATTATCCTAACACTTTCTTTCCTTGAACGATATCATCTTATCCCGAAGCTTTCCTTAAACAATATTGTGAAGCCATCCTCTCTCTCTCTCTCTTTCTCCGGGCCATTTTGGGCCGAGCAGGCTTGCCTTTTGGTTTGACCCTAAAGTTTCAGGGACAATTCAGATTGCTTGCTTCTGACTTTATTTGGCCTTTATTTTAAAGTACTGCTTTTCACTTTGTGGTCTTACTTATTTTTGTTCAGATTAACCTTAGTGACTTAATTTAAACTATCGTTTTTGACCTAATGGTCATACTGACTTCGTTCAGTATGTTATTGTTATTGTAGACTTAATGTTAAAGGCCCATTTTTACTTAATGTTTGACTTAACGGCCATATTAATTTTAATGCAACATCTTGTTGGCTTACAGGACACGATCGTAAGGCCACCCGACAGCATCTAGGCTTCGGATTCCCAGCTACAAGGTTGGAAAGCCACTCCAACCTCGGAGCCCAGGAATCACGCTCAGGGACCCCAGCTGGTAAGGAAAGAATCCCGCCGGATGCCAGGTTGCTTCTGGCTGCCATAGAGAAGCGCTCAGGGGCATTCCCTGGGCAAAGAGACCGGGACTGTCAAGGTGCAGCGTATCCTGGTGGAGACACGCCGCCCTTCCTTTCCCCTCCAAAATGCCACAGTTAGATAAAATCAACCATCTGGCGGCTTTGCATAGTGAGGAACACGGTCTTGACCTTTGGCTCATGCACTTCCTGCCTGCCATAGGATGCTGTAATCTTCCCGAGTTCAGAGAGTTGTGGCCATCCTCATAGGAATGCCCCTGTAATTTAAAATCAATAATTCTTGCTCAATAGCCATTTATTTTAAATGGTATTTCAGCCCTTGTCTAGAGGACAGGGCTGTGGCTATTGCTTTGGCTATGGAGCCTTTGAGATTGCAGAATCCAAAATCAGCCAGAGCACAAACACCACCTCTGCCTGCCAGGCCAAACATCACAGCAAGAAGGAGGCCAACCTGGCCCCACACATTAGCCAGTGAGGGGGCAGCCCCAGGAGCCTGACTCTCTTGCCTGCAGACAGACCACCTATAAGAACGTTGAAACTAAGCCCTGGTACCCAAGTGTTGCATTTTTCCTCCTCCCTCCTGATCCTCTTTCTTTTTGTGTCGTGCCTTTTGGATTGTAAGCTTGACTGTTGCATTATTAATATTGCAAGCTGCTCTGTACACCTGCAAGGTGAAGATACTTCGGATTTAAGAAATCGACCTTTCTTCCCACATGAGTGCTATTCCATGCTCTGTCGTGGCCTTTACAATCCCAACATGTTAAACAAAGCACCACACAACCTGTGTGCCAGCCCTTAGTAAAAAGAAACATGCCCCGCACGTGCTGCTTTGCATTTTGAGCTCACTTAAATCGAGATGCCGTTGTGACTAACGGAGAACCATTTAATCTGTTCCTGCCGCCCTGAAAGCTAAGCAGTGACCTGGGAATGAGCTGTATTTTCTTGCAGAAAAAAGAAAATGCATCTCACAGCAGCCTTTTCCAAGCTGGTGCCTACCAGGTGTGTAGGATTAGAATTCCTCTAACCGTTGCCCAGTCCAGCTGAGAATTCTGGGAGCTGGGGGAAGGCAGTTTGGATTTTTAACCAACCTGTAGAATATTTGTGGACTATACAGAGAAAGCGATGATGCAGTGGCGAGCGGCGTCCATCTTGGTGTGTCCTTGCAATGCAGTGCTGCCCAGGCGTTGCTATTACAGTCGTCTGCTGTGCACCCCTCTCCCGCCGTCCTCTTGGTGGCCACTTGGCTACTCCTGGGCTGCAGGGCCCCAGACTGGCCCCGAGAGCAAGCTCTGGGTGCCCCACCTAGCAGAGCTGGGCTCAGTCATCCTCTTCTGGAAATGGGCACAAGGGGGGACGTCGTAGGGAGTCCCAGAGCATTCACTGACGTGAGGAGGGCTGCCCCCCCTCCAAGGAAGGGGCTCGCTTTGGGTGGAATGGAGCCCTCAAGAGACCCGGGGCTCAGCCCTGCAGAGAATCCCCGAAGCTGGGAAGCTGCTGGTTGGCCAGCCTTGCTTCGCCAGCCAAGTGTGACATGCTAGAAGGGCCTCTGAACATGGGCAGAATACCTCCCTAGCACTGCTGGGGATCTGCACCCGTTGCCATTCCACCCATACAAATATAGCAATGCCTTTGTATGACAGCCTTTTTCCAACCTGGTGCCTTCTGGATGTTTTGGACAACAACCCCCATCAGCCCCAGCTAACATGGCCAGTAGACAGCGATTATGAGGATGGTCATTCAAAGCATCCGAGGCACCCCAGATCTGTACCAGGCTGCCTTTTACGGAGGAAACTATCCATGGTAGCGCATAAAGATACTCTGAGCATGTGCAGAATAACTGTCATTTCCACCTTCCCACGTCCACACAAATAGCCTTGCAAAGGAAATAAATGTTACCTTTTTTGGCACCCCAGCGTACGTACTTTTTCCTAGAGTTAAATTTTTATTTTCTTGTGGGTCACTGGCTGGATCCTTGTGCGGAACATGAGTTGTGGGTAACAAAAACTGTCTGAAACGGAAAGCGTGTGGTTACTTGTCTCCCTGTAGGGAAAAAAAATAATCGGATTGTGACTGAATAGAAAGTAAAAGTAAAAAACTAAAGTGGGTTTGTAAAATTACTGCCTTATAGGACACAGAGACAGTGCAAGTTGCCCGACACAATGACATTGTGCCTATTCATTGAAAGTCAGGCCCTTATGAGAACATTTTGACAGACAGACAGACAGACAGACTCCTGTGGAAAGACCCTATTCCTTTTGTAACCAAAGCAGAGACCAAAAAACTGCGACACCTGGCAGATTCACAGACACGGTTTTCTCTTTTCAAAGCAGCAACTTTTTACCATTTTGGGAACTCTTTCCATGTCAAAAGTTCCATTTCAGGAACTCTTTCCTTCCGGAAGGTGCTTCTCAAATCATTTATTCACTACCTTTCTAGACTGCTTCGTAGCCAAAGCCCTCTGGGAGATTCACAAAAGTTAATACCCCCAAATATAACATGATAGCATGTAAAACCTTCTGTGGTTTAAAAGCAAGGAGGAAGAAGCAGTAAAAACCTGCAGCACAAAGGTCTGAAATGACGAAAACACAGACGTATGGAGGACTAAACAAAAGGTCCCCAAGCTGACATACCCCTTGGATGCCGCTAATTCTGGGGAGGGTCCTGACATACCCCCTTGGATGCCGCTAATTCTGGGGAGGGTCCTGACATACCCCCTTGGATGCCGCTAATTCTGGGGAGGGTCCTGACATACCCCTTGGATGCCGCTAATTCTGGGCAGGGTCCTGACATACCCCTTTGGATGCCGCTAATTCTGGGCAGGGTCCTGACGTTGATCCATGGCTCAAAAAGCTGAGCAGGCCTGCCTGCTGTGTTTCTGGGTGTCCTTGCAGGGTGGCAGTGAAGAGGAAACGCAGAGCAGGACTCTGGCAAGGACCCTGGTCGTGAGGATGGAGCAGAGTTTGGAGGGAGCCCTGCTCGAGGCTCCCAAACCCGGAGCTGGCTTGGATCATGCTGTGCAAGGATCTGCCTTCACCTCTGCGCTCGGGAAACGGGCGATCAGCAAGGGTTCAAAGGAAGCACGCAAGTCTATTCTCACAGCATCAGGACAGATAAGTACAAGACACCCAGCTCTAGCTCTGGGGTTTGGGAAGCTCTGGGTAAGTTGCCCTCCAAGGACCCCGTCCCACGGTTGCTCCGGTGCGGATCTGCATTTCTCAGCCTGGCTGCTCTTTGCTTGCTGGAAAGAAAGCGAAGCTGGGCACACGCTGGCCGTGGCTTCCTGTTGCCCGGGCAGGCAAGCAAGCAGGCTGCAGCCGGGAAGAGGGGGCGCAATTCCAGGGGCCTCTTCTTGGCCCTTCAAACTGCAACTCTGTGTTGCAGGCACTGCTGCAACCGTCAAGTTGGTAAGCAAAGTTAAGTCACAAAAAGGCCCTTTCCTGCACTGGGCCACTAAGCCCTAACTCTGTACACATGGACAAAAGAAGAAGCACACACAGCCCAGAAGAAAAAGTTAGAAATACACAGAACCAACCGAACGCAGAGCAAAGATCTCTGCTACCCCCTAGTGGATCATCGGGTTTTAATGTTTACTTACATCGCTGATGTTGCTGTTTCCGCCTTCCAGAGCTCATACAAAATTCGCAATAGGAAGAACAAAGCAGTGCTATTAGAGTATCATCTCCTGGCATTCTTGACAAATTCCACCCAACTCTAGACCCCCTTTAAAAAGGTAACCAGCTGCACCAGACCGGAATTTGGAATGTGCCCTGGACAAGGAGGACCGCGCATGGTTTGCACACGAAGGATCCTGGACTGGGATTTGGGCATCTCCGGGACAGACTGGGAAGGGCAGTTGGGCCAGGACACTGTGGCCGAGTCTGCTTTGAGCAACCTGCCGCAATCTGGTGTCCTGAAGGTGTTTTGGACTACGGCTCCCATCACCCCTGGTGGTTAGTTATGTTGGCTAGGGATGGTGGGAGTTGTACTCCAAACCTCAGGCTGACAGAGACTGGGTCACAGGTTTTTAGGGTGCAAGTTTAGGCTGCAAAATGCCTCCTCTCAGTTGGACAAGGCCGGTACTGTAGGCCTTTGCTCTGCCTCATCTTGCATAGTGAGGCTGAGTTGCTGTGAGCCTGATCTTATTAAATTTAGTAATATAATTTGCATTAAAATTATATATATTAAAATTAAATATAAATAATTTTAAAAATTAAAATTAAATATAAATTATATATATTATATATAAATGTTGACATGGCCTTTTGTAGCTTGGGGTGGTTAGGCTTAGATTTAGGGTTGGAAATGAAAAACCATACAACCTGGCATGTCGTTTTGATGTATACAAACAATCTTTTAAAAAACGGCTTTTTAGAAAAAGAAGGCCAAAACTTAGGCTGAAATCTTAACCTTATTTCATCTGGAAGGAAACGTTGTGAAAAAGGTGAAATTTAATTTCAAGGAGATGCTTTTAGAGTTGCTTTCCAATGAGATGCTTCGTCCATTAATATGAATTCCACATTTTCCTCTTTTATTTTCCAGTGTTTCGCATTTCAGACTTACTGAACCATGAACTCCCAAATGAGCCTATATTTTATTCAAAGATAGAATTACCATTGTGCATAGATACGCCAACTTTATCATTTCACCCAAACACAGAAAGTTTTCTGTGTTAGAACTCTAGAGGGCACCATGATAAAAAGAAATACACCCAGGGACCGAGAGACAAACTGAGCCATGGGCTTCCATGAAACCTGTTGCTATTCAGAATAATTCAGGTCGCGTAGACTTGTAGCTGCATCAAGCTGCTACCTGGTGTAATCACAGCTGATGAAGACTCAACCGCTTGCCCAGCAGGACTATTGGTCCCGGTTCATGTCATTGGGCAAGATCCAGCCAATGGGAGCCTTAATTCTTGCATTACCCCACCCAGCTTGCTCTCACTGGCCGCCCTTCACAATATACGCAGCAGGAGGCCTATAAGTTAAGAAGCAAAGGTCAGTGTCACACACCTGTGTGTGAGATCTGGCTGAGGGCAGGCCATTCTGGAATGCGTGAAATGCATTTGAAATGCAGAATAGTGATTAATTCCCAGCGCTGGGGGCAGGTCATCCAGCCAACAGCAAATCTTGAATGGCAACTCTTTATGCCTTTGCTTTTTAAGAAAAGAGGGATCCCTCTCGAAGAGATGATCGTTTCACCCCACATTATGCACTCTTAGGACTGTTTTATCTGTATCGGGAGAACGTGGCCGGAATGCACGCATGCGGCTCGTGCTGTGGATAAAGGCTTAGCTCCACAGAGCATGCGCCCTACCTGTTAACCTAAATGCCTGCTTCGCGGTAGAAGTATCTGCACGTTCGGGGCTGAGAAACACCGTGAGGAAAGCAGGTCTGGGAGGTGTTTGTGGCTTTGTCCTATGAGCAAGGCCAGTCTTTGCGTGAGGCAGCGCTCCGTCGCTCCATCCTGGATGCAGCTTGATAGAGCAGCGCGGTGTGATCTTTGAGAGGACATCCGCTGTGGCTACTGGGATAACAAGCTTTGCCTTCTCTTACGAGAAAACGAGAACAAGGGGGGAGATCGTCCCCGAAGCCACAGATATCAGGCAGATCAAAGAAGGCACCACAGTTAAACGGTGGAACTCACTTCCACAGGTCCTACTTGTGAATTTCCTATGAGCATCAGGTGGGCCACTGCCTGGCCAGAATGACAGGCTGGACAGATCTACAGAACTCTCCTTATGTTTCTGGCTTTAATCGTTCCATTTCCTCTATTATACAACCTTTTTCGGGGCACGATATTAGGAGAGGTCTCCCTCAAAGACGGACGATCCCAAATATTCTCTGCCCTCAGGGAGAAGCAGCAAAGCAGCCTTGCCATCTATCTACCCTTTGCTTTGTCCTGCTCTAGACGGCCTTCAGAGAATCTGTACGGATGCTCCAGATGCTGGAAGGAGAGCCCTCAGGATTTTTCATATGCAGGCCACCAGCTTCGCAGCTTTAAAGGACCCGTGAGGCGTGATCGGTGGGTTCTTGTGGAAAACTCTAAACAAGAACAAAAGCAAACTCATAAGAAAAAAGAACAGAATAAAAAGCATGTTTGTTAGCAGTAACTGTACATGACAGTGTTCATTTAAAACCAGAAAGCAAAAGAAAAAAGCTTTGACCCTTAGGTATCAAATGTACCTGTTAATATAGGCAAACGTATGTCCAAGTAAGCACCCAGACGAAATTGGTGCCTGTAAAAAAGGAGTTTGGATGCAGCAAAAGCAGGAAGAGCCATAGAATATTAGGTAGAGTTTATCCTTCCAGGCTGGGCTTACAGACTCCTTGGCTCTTGGACCTGCCTCTTTCTGCAGCCGGCAAGATAGGTGAAACTGTGGAGTTGTGTTGTGTTGTGTAGCTCCAGTGGCAGTTCAGGAGGGAAGAGTTCGGCTTGGTTAGGCACCAGGGAAAATTTTGGGGCAAGCTGGGCCTCTGCAGAAACGATGGCCTTCCACCTGAAACATAATAGAACCTGGACTGGAGTACTTGCGCTCTCTCTTGCATGCTCTCTCTCTATATATACAGAGAAGTAGCTATATGGTGCATGCACACACACACACACACACACACGGCAGAATGGCTTTCAAACTGAATGCTGGGGAGAAGCCAGCAGGAGCTGGGAAGCATCTGGTCTGGCTCGAATCATTCCTCAAGGATTAAATGAGGCTTATGCACCACAGCAGATGATGCAAGAGCACAATCATCGGGGGAGAGAGGCTGCGTTTCGGTGTTTCTCTGCGAAGGCGAGGTGCCTCTGAAGCAAAATAGGAGCATCTGAGCACCGAGTTCTAAAGCAGAGTCCACACGGAAGACACGGTCATCTCTGGATATAAGCTCTGCAAGACGGATGCACTGGGAGAAGAGTTGCTCTGTATGCCAAAGCGGACAGGGTGTCATCAAGGGGAAGACTCCAGAGCTACTTTGGCTCTGGCATGTACTGTCATCTTCCAGAAGGGATGCGGGGAGGGAAAATGAAAGGTGCCCAAATTGTATTTATTTATTTAAAGTTTTTCCATGCCACCCCATTACTAAAAAAAAGTCTCTGGGTGCCTTACAAAGAGCAAAAGAACAAAGGACAAATACAATGCACAGCACACTGCATCTAAAAATAGTGTTAAAAACAAGGATGAAACCAGTTGATTATTAAAATACTGGGAAAATGAAAAGGTCTTTGCCTGCTGCCAAAAGGAATAGAGTGATGGGGCCAGGCAAACCTCCCCGGGGAGCAAGTTCCATAGTGAGGATGCCACCACTGAAAAGGCCCTTCTCCGAGTAACGACCCTCCTGGTTTCCTTCCAAGAGGGTTCCCAGAGAAGGGCCTCTGATTGCAAGGGACGGGCTGGCACACCCGTCCCTTGGAGAAGGTGCTCCTTCAGGTATCCAGGACCCAAGCCATTCAGGGCCTTGTAGGTTATTGTCAACACCTTAAACTGGGCCCGGACTTCAACTGGCAGCCAGTGTAAGCCATATAGGTCCGGCGTGATATGGGAATACGTATCGGCCGGTCCCTGTTAGTAACCTGGCAGCTCTATTCTGGACCAATTGAAGTATCCGGACTGTCTTCAAGGGTAGTCCCACGTAGAGTGCATTGCAGTAGTCCAAACGGGAGGTTACCTGAGCATGGGTCACCATTGCCAGGCACTGCCCATCCCGGTAGAGACATTGCAATGCCGGGTGACTTGCGCTTGGAACATTTGTCCGGTCCCGACAAAGAAGTTGCATTTCTTGATATGCTAAACGAGACACTAAATGCCTCTGTTCAAATGACCAGAACTGACCAGAAGGGAGGCAAAGACCAGAAAGCAGTAATCCTTGTTGTTGAACCAGTTGGAAAAAGTGGGCACAGAGCAATCAGATTTGTATACATTTAAGTGGGGGACTATCAAAGCAGTCCGACTCAGTTGCGTTGGAGTTCAAAAGAGGGAATTTCTCTACAACGACGGCACTGGTACAAAGGAAGTCGAAAGGGGGGATCAAGAGGGTTAAATTCCCTTCAAAATGCTTGGCGGTTACTCAAAACCACAGTGAAGGACTCAAATAGGAAATTGCTGAACTCCTGACAGAAATTATTAGGGTGCCGAGTGGCTGGGGATTCAGGACAGATGAAAACACTTCTCCTCACAGCTCATACTTAAACTATGGAACTTCCTCCAACAGGATGGAATGATGAGCACCCATTTTAAAAGGGGACGGGACAAATTCATGGCGGAGGAGATGATCGAGGCCACTAGTCCTCATGGCTCTGGGCTACCTCCATGCTCTGAGGCAGTATGCCTGGATACACCAGCTGCTGGGGACCATGCGCAGGAGGGTGCTGTGGTACTCCTCTCCCGCTTGACACTTTCCTGTGGGCAAATGGTTGGCTGCCGTGTGCCATGGAGCCGAGTTGGATGTTTGTCCCCCCACCTGCTGCCATGGGACAGGTCCTTTCCCGGGCAGTGAGCATGGTATGGCCTCATTTAGATGCGGCTGGTACACTGTTTCCAGCCCTGACCTCTGGGTAAGTTCGCTTGCAGCCTCCATCGACACAGGCTCGCAAGAGCCGTTTCCCACACCTACGAAGCTGGGTCCTTTCGCTAGCAAATAAGTCAAAGCGCACAGGCCTGCCTTTCTCTCCTAGGATAAAATCTGCACCAAAGGTCACAGACCTTGAAGACAGAGCAACCCCCTCTGATTGCATAAAAGAAAGGATTTCCATATAAAATCCCAGCATGTGGTCCGGGGCTTCTTGTCTACGCAAATGTTCACCAAGAGAGCAGCCCTCTCCTTCAAGTCACAGATCATGCCACAAACTCAGAGGCGGAAGTCTTTCCATCCTGCTCTTGCCCAAAAGTGGAGAGGTGCTGAAGGTGACTCTTCTTGGCTGGCTTTGCAGAAAACAACTGAAATTAACATGATGTAAAAACAGAGAAAATCAAAATCAATACCCCAAAGTCAAATCCTAAAAAATCATGCTCAGGAAAGAAAGGTGACCCAGCCAGAGCTCAGCTCTCCGATTTCTTTTCTCCTTGCTAGTCCTGGGCACACAGAACTTGTTCTGGAGCCAAAAGAGCATCCGGCCACATCGCCAAGTTCCCATGAAGTCCTGAGAGCTTGACAAACAGACCTGGAGGGGCAGGGAGGGGAAGGTGTGTGAGGCAGGGGGCTGTAGGAGGCAGAAATGCAAGGGGCTTGAAGAGAGGGAGAAGTCGCAGCGTTGAGCACCCCAGTTCCACGTCTCCATAAGAGTCAGCTCCCAGGTTCTGGGCTGGACTGGGCAGGTGCAGATGCAGATGGGGGGGCCATGTTGAGCCACGGGGAAATAGCTGGGATCTTTGAAACGGTGGGCATGTCGTGAGTGGAGCCGGCTGGAGCTGGGGGTCAGACT
The DNA here is from genome assembly GCF_004798865.1 of Varanus komodoensis. Taxonomy (NCBI): domain Eukaryota; kingdom Metazoa; phylum Chordata; class Lepidosauria; order Squamata; family Varanidae; genus Varanus; species Varanus komodoensis. Next base: position 1,098,370 of record NW_025335873.1, on the reverse strand, counting down.
AGATGGCCCGGGAGACCCCTTCTGATTCCTTCTGTTTCTGTGTTTCTAAATACCCTTGGCTTTGGCTTCTTTGCCGAAAAGTTCCAAGCTTCTACCTTTTCGGAGCCCGTCATTCCTCCTTCCCACACGTACATCTTCTTCAGATTTGGAGGCTGTGAGTCTCTACTGAGGGCACAAGTCTAGCCTGATCCTATTTGTGGGCTCTTTTCTGGATTCCAAATATTTATACGCTGCTTTCCCCTTCAGCCTGCAAAGTGGTGTCTAGGCTTTGAAGCAGGGGTGGGGAAGCTTTGTCAGGCTCGGGGTTTCGAAGACGCTCTTGTGGCTGCATGCCAGTGTGGGGGTGGGTGAGGGCAAAAAAAGCAGAGTGAATGCCAGAGTGGGCAGGAGCAAGATACCCAGAATAGCCGTGTGATTTAGCTTAAAGCCCTTTGCTGCCGGGAAATGAGCCTTCAGGATGGGCATTTCAACCTCTCAGAAGAGGGGAAAGGGTCAGCAAAGCTGGGGAGCCATCAAATGACCGGCAGCTGGAGAAGAGGAGTCTTGCGGGGCTGCGCTACAAGGGCTCAAGGCAGCTTACATCATCTCTCCTCCAGCTTATGGGGACTCAGAGGGGATCTGTTGGCGACATACAGGTATGTGAGGGGATGTCACATGGAGATGGGCAGAGACCTGTTCTCCCCTGCAGAGGAAGGCAGGACGCGCTCCAACAGAGCAAAGCTCAGGGAGCCAAGGCTCAATTTGGATGCTAGGAAGCACTTCCTGACAGTCAGGACCCCGAGGGTGTGGAATGGGCTTCCACGAGAGGTGGTTGAGGCCCCATCGGTGCGGGTGTTCAAGGATAGGCTGGACATCCACATGGTGGGCATGTCGTGAGCGGAGCCAGCTGGTGCCGGAGGTCAGACTAGATGGCCCAGGAGCCCCTTCTGACTTGCTCTGTTTCTGTGTTTCTATGTTATCCCCACAACAACAACCCTGTGAGATAGGTTGGGCTGAGAGTCTGTGACTGGCCCAGAGTCACCCAGTGGGCTCCATGGCTGAGCGGGGACTCGAACCCAGATTGTCTGAGTCCCAGCCCCATGCTCTTAACCACTGCGCCGCACTGGCCTTTCGGGTCCTTGGCCTCTTCATTCCTCCCTTGGCACATCAGAAAGACAGGCCAGTTGGAAGTGGCCCGGAACAGGGTCCCGTTCTCACCTGGTCCGCCTTGCCATGTGGGTCCTTCCCAATTCGGGGTAGAGAGACAAGGAACGGACAACTTTGCTGTGGCGATAGGCTCGCTCCCTCCGAAGGACGCGCCCTCGTCCTTGCGCCAGTGCCATTAGGTGGCACAGTTTCCCGCCCCGGCAGGCGCATCTTCCAGCCCCGTCTTTGCCATGCGAAGCACGTCGCTCTGATAATGAGGCTCCAAACATCAAGCTGCTCTTGCCCCGCCTAGAGCGCTTTCTTCCAGTCGTGACGGTTTCAGTTTGTATTCTCTCTTTTCCTTTTACCAGCCTGACCTCCTAGTTTTCTGTCTCTGGGGATTTATTAAAAACTTCGCTCTCCCCCCAGCCCCGTCCTTCGTTTGGGAGTTCAAAGCCAGCGGGAGCGAGGCAAACCCTCTGTAAAGTCTGTTTGTCAACACACCGATGCCTCCCGTGGCAGACAAAAGGCACAGGGGCAGGGGCGGGCGAGGCTCCCGGGCGGTGGGTGGAAAGGGCAGCCCCTCTTCCCTGCCATGCCCGCGAGATGCCAGCTGGCGGCCTCCAGCCCGCGGGGCATGTACCCGGCTTCCCAAAGCCAGGGAGCCCCCCCCCCCGCCCCCGGCCTGCTTGAGGAAGCAGCTCGGCTGGCTCTCTCACGCCGTCCCACCTTGCGACGGACCCCCGGGGACTCGAGGGCCTCTCCGTGAGCCACCAGAAGCCCAGTGGGCACTCCTGTCCTATCCTGTGCCGCAGCCACGGAGTGGGCTCTGCGGCACAGAAGGTTACATCACGCAACTTGGTTTGGCGGTGGTGCGCCGGGCGAGCAGAGCCGGCGTCCAGGGGAGGCAGAGCCAGCACCTGCCAAAGGCCCAGCAGGGACCCCCTGGGAAGAGTGTCTCCCGGACTTGCTCCTCCTCCTCCTCGCCATGGCAGCCTGCCTGTTTGGCCACCTCTTCGACCACGGAGCTGGCGAGGAGGAGGAGGAGGAGGAGCAGCGGAGGCTGAGGCCACGTGGCCCCAGCCCACTTTCGCTCGAGCAAGCATGCGGAAGGGACCCATGATGCATGAGACGGAGAGGCACAAAAGTGACCCGCTTTGGTAGTGGCGAGAGAGGAGATGCTTTCGGGTGCCCCCTTCCCCCTTTCCCTTTTATCCTCCCAACAGCCCTGTGAGGTAGGCGAGGCTGAGACTGACCCTCAGCCACTGGCTGGGCGTGCTGGGAGCTGTCGGCCTTCTCCCCTGCCTTTCTCAACATGTCAAGGGTTGCATCCTCATGACAGTTTCTGAGCATCATTTGCCAACATGGTGCACATCTCTGAAATAAAGTGTAAAAGCACAGATTTGGATGCACCTGCAGCACCAGCATCTAAATTATGGTTAAGGAGGGAGAAGGCCGCAGGAAGTACCTGTTACATATGAACAGTTTTTCGGCGCTAGGTGAAGACCTTTTTATTTAAACGTCATTTTAATTGTTAACAATATTTATTTATTTATCTGGCCAGGGCGACTTCTTTTCTTTTCTTTTCTTTTCTTTTCTTTTCTTTTCTTTTCTTTTCTTTTCTTTTCTTTTATAACTTTTCTAACTCCTTTTATACCGTTTATATTTTTTATTTATTTTATATTATTAATTTTAAATTGTTATTTTAGTATTGTATTTTATTGTGTTGTAAGCCGCCCCGAGGCTTCGGCAAGGGGTGGCATAGAAATGTTCTAATAATAATAATAACAACAACAACAACAACAACAACAACAGGCTGCAAGAAATGGAGACGAGGAAGGCCGGAGCATCAGCTCAGCTAAGAAAAGAGCGTGGTTTGGTATCTCCTCGTACTACTGCTATTCCAGCGATCGGCTGGAAGGACCAGTGCCTTGAGTTTGTGTTTTCCTCCACCATCTCAGCTTCTTTTCCTTTGGTGCTGTGTCTTTTAGAGTATGAGCCTGAAGGCAGGCAGTTCTGTGACTGGTCTTTGGAAGCTGCTCTGGAAGCTTCGGAGAGACTCCCACGTTAGTCCTTCATAGAGTAGATCCATTGGGATGAATGGGACTTCAGCCAGTCATGACTGACTGAAGGATCATTTGTTTCAGTTCCACTGGTTTCTATTATTTCTATTCCACTTATTTCTATTCCACTGGTTTTGTTTTTAAAGCTGATCGCTTTACTGTGCTGCTGGTCTTGACTGTGGTTTTAAACTTTCAACTTCTGCTATGACACATGGTATTTTAGGGTTTGGCGTTTGCAAAACTCCCAGAGAACTTTGGCTAGGGTCAGTATAGAAATATAAGAAAAATGCCACATAAACATGCTTCAGATAAAAATATAAATAAGAACTATAAGCTCAGGCATGCTTCTTTATGCTTACCAGGCAAAAGAAATAATATAGACTTGGAGTTACACTTAAAAGGCAATGCGGAACAGTATGTTAACTAAGATAAGAGAAGTGCTTATCTCAAGGCCCGACTCCCCAGGTGGTCAGGGAGCAGCCAAGAAGCCCGGCTGCTGGGAGGGGAGCTGGAGCAGGGGGAGCTCCCGGTCTCAGGTGAGGCGAGCACGGCGCTTGCCCCCAGGACGTGGCATCAGCAGAGAAGCGTGGGCCAATTAGAGGATCGGCGCAGGGAGAGGAGGCCTGCTCGCCGTCAGAAGGCACCTCCAGAGGGACGGGCCCAGGCATGCTCATAAGGAGAGTTCCTGGAGGTGATCACTAGATCGGGTTTAACAAACCACTCTGTGCACGCTCAGAGATTCATTCTGGGTGTTTTATGCTTTTTGGTCAATAACGGGCACTTTGCAAGGAAAAAGATGTGTGGCTTTTGAATGCTGGAAGGAGGAACCCCAGTTTGTGACAGTTTCTTAGACGCACCAGTATGAGAGTCCATTTTGCAATGGCAAAACACATCACAACGGCCCGGAGGAGGATCCGTGTTCCTGCCCCCGGGATTCCTTCAGCTTCCATGCTTAGGTTAACCGGACCAGAGTTGTTCTGCTGGTTCTGTGGTGCAGGGAGGCCATGAAGGGCCCTTGCCCACTCCGCATGGAGAGCAAAGCTCACGACTGCCGACGGAGCCACGGAGGGTCACTTTGAGAAATGGCCCTGCCAAGCAAAAGCAAGTTTCCTGTCTGATCTCCCCGACAAACCCATCTGTCATGGAAGGAGCGACGGAGGGACATGCATAGCAAGGCAAAGAAGAAGAATTAAAGCCAAGGGAGCAATCAATACATTATTTAGCAGCAGGAATGCAAATTGCTGGAACTTAATGAGCCCCCCCTTCCCATTTGCCTTCTGTTCTTGCACACCCTAAACCTCTTGCCTTTTACCCTTTACTCACCACTCAGTCTAACCTTTCTTTGTGGGAAAGATGGCTGACAAATTATTTAGAAAATATCAAAACAGCCTCTGGGTGGAACCTGACAATTGCGATGCACCACTATCTATTATGGATGGGAACTTTGTCAAGTCCCCCTTTTTTTAAAAGAGAGCAAATGAGCAAGCACGAAGGTATGTAATTTGCATGCAGTCTTGGCTCGGAAACAGCTGCTCACTTCCACCTGGCCTCTTGGGGAAAGGAAGTGCCTCTCTCTGTGTCTCTCCCAGCCCAGGCTAAAAGCTAAGCTTGCACAATGAAAGGGCTTAGGTTTAGGACTGGGCAGATACATGGCCCAGTGGAAGCACAGAAACAATTATTTAGGGTATATTCACTGGAATGGGTGATTCTGTGACAAAAAAGAAAGAAGGTGATGCCAAACTCACCTTCCTGGGAAGCAAACTACAGCCTTCAGGAATCCCTGTCCTGGAGAAAATTAAAATATGTGTTTTCTTTAAACCAAGCAAACAAACACAAACATCCCTTGCATTGGTGAGAGAGCAAAACCAGTGGAAATGCTGGAGAAAAGGACTCTGTCCTTTGCCAGGTGTCTCCAATCACCAGCGCCTTCAGGTTCAGCAGCTGAGAATTAAGTTCTTCTCTTTCACTGTTCCAGAGGCTGTCAATCTACACTGGTTCTAGCTCTTCTTCCTGAGAGATGGTGGGGCAAAGTTCTTTCCATCAAGGAAACAGTTTCAGTTCTTACAGCTAAAAGCAGCTCTTATCTACCTGGGAAAACCTACTTTATGAGAATGATCCCAGATGCTTTTTCTTTAGGAGACAAGTGGCTGGAGAGCAGCACTTGTGAAAGGGACCTCGGGGTGCTGGTTGACTGCAGGCTAAACATGAGTCAGCCATGTGATGTGGTGGTCAAGGGGGCAAATGCCACCCTTGGTTGCATAGCCAGAAGTGTGGCTTCTAGATCGAGAGAGGGATTACTACCACTCTACATGACTCTGGTGCGCTCGCAATTGGAGTATTGTGTTCAGTTCTGGGCCCCTCATTACAGGAAGGATATAGTCAGGTTAGAGTCAATGCAGCGTAGGGCCACAAGGTTGGTGGCCGGTTTGCAGGGGAAGCCATATGAGGCGAGACTGAGGGAACTGGGTCGCTTCAGCCTGGAGAAGAGGAGACTCAGAGTGTATATGTTGGCGACATACAGGTATGTGAGGGGGTGTCAGAGGAGGTGGGTAGGGACCTGTTCTCCCCTGCAGAGGAGAGCAGGACACAATCCAACGGAGCCAAGCTCAGGGAGCCAAGGTTCCATTTGGGTGCCAGGAAGCACTTCCTGACAGTCAGGACCCCAAGGGTGTGGAATGGGCTTCCACGGGAGGTGGTTGAGGCCCCATCGGTGTGGGTGTTCAAGGACAGGCTGGACATCTACATGGTGGGCATGTTGTGAGTGGAGCCGCTGGAGCCAGGGGTCAGACTAGATGGCCTGGGAGACCCCTTCTGACTCACTCTGTTTCTATGTTTATTTTGTTTTAATATGTTGTGTACTGTAAGCCACCTAGGAAGGCCTCGGCAGTTATAGGCAGCCTATAAATACAAGCATAAATAAATAATATATAAAAAGCTGAAGGCCATAAGCCTTTAACATGATTCCAAGTAACTACCCTGGTTTTGGACACAAGGGAAAGTCACCTGTTGAACTTACACTATTCTTCTGGCAAAGCCCTTCCAACACAATACCTAAGCATGCCAAGAGGCTATAGTCTTGCTGTTTAAAATACTCTTGTAACTCATCCTGATCTTTGGTGATAAGGGCAACTCTCAGCAAATAATAAATAGCAACGCAGCTGCTCTAATTACTCGCTGATATTTCAGACTTAATCGTAGCAATTGGGCTACCAGCCCAAGATCGAACCTGGCCAGGCACTGCCCAGAGTGTGATAGGAATCACTGAAGGTGATAATGCACGGTATTAGCACTCTGTCTTTCGCCTGGTCATTGTGGATGACCTCTGCCAAAGATCAAGGTGAAGCAGCCTCCTGGGAACAAAATCAAGGCACGAAATATCGCAGAAGGAATTGGAAGACTCCAAATAATGACCATAAAAAGGCTTTCCATCTTGTCAATACCTTGATACAGACTTGGGACTAGAATATCCAAATGCTTTTCCCCCTTCCAGACCAATGGAAGAGCACCGTTTGGATATTCTAAGGTGGGGAAGAGGTTGGTTCTCAGCAGGCTTGAAAGCCTGAGCTGGAATGCAACACTTTGTAAATGGGACATAGAGGAACTATGGGGATTACTTTTAAGTATAAGCTGCAGCAAGCATCACATACCTGAGAGCAGTGATGGCGAGCCTATGGCATGCAGAGCCCTCTCGGTCGCCACACGATCACCCCAGCAGCCATGTGCATGCTGGGAAAGATCAAGGGAGCCAGGCAAGGCCTCACTTGTTCGCATGGGCGGTCAGTGAGCTGCCGGGGATTTGCTTGGACGGGCTGTGATTTTAGCAAAAGGTAGGAAAGGTAGGAAATACACTCAGGTGCCTTTTTCAGGGCTGGCCAAAACCTGGTGGTCAGTGGAGTGTTGCCCCTTGTGCCGGTGGCCAGCAAATCCGTGTTTTGTTGCAGTGTTGGCACTTTGCGATAAATAGGTGGGTTCTGAGTTGCAGTTTGGGCACTCTGTCCCTTAGAGGCCCGCCATCACTGCCTTGGAGTGTGATCCCACGCAGGCTTCAGACGGCAAAGGGGCCTGTTGTTGTGGGCGATCTTTCAGCCGCCGCTTAGGGGGTTTGTTCAGTCTGCATTTCCACGTGATCCCACCAGGTGAGCGTGCCCTGGCCCGAGACAGAGCTCAGAGCTAGGCCTGGCATCAAGGATAGCGCTGGCCGAGCCCACATCCCAACAGGGGCCCGTGGACAAGAGCTGCTGGAGTTGCGTGGCTTCTTGACCGCTGCCGCTCGGCCGTTCAGCAGCCTCATGCTGTGGCTCGGGCAGGGCGGGGGCCGAGGCGGAGGGACAGGCGATGCCCCGATCAGCGTGCTCAGCCGCCTGCTGCTCATCAGGCAAGTAAGTCAGCGCAATCCTGAGAGAGAGGATGGGGAGCTAGAGCGGCTGGTGAGCAAGAAGGCGGAATCGCTCAGCTGTGGGACCACCGAGAGCCCCTGGCAAGGGGCCCTCCAAGTCCAGGCAGTGGATGCGCATGGAGCCGGAGATGTGGGTGTTAGCAGGAAAGGAGAGGGTGAATTGAACCTTGTCCTGAACGGGGTTGTACTCCCTCTTAGGGACAAGGTCCGCAGCTTGGGAGTGCTCCTCGACCCAGAGCTTTCGCTGGAAGCTCAGGTAACAGCAGCGGCGAGGAGCGCTTTCCTCCAGCTTCGGCTGATTCATCAGCTGCGCCCCTACCTGGAGTACAACTGCCTCGCAACAGTGACACATGCGCTGGTGACTTCCCGTCTTGACTTCGGTAACGCACTCTACGTGGGGCTTCCCTTGAAGACGGTCCGGATACTTCAATTGGTTCAAAACAGAGCTGCCAGACTGCTGACGGGGACTGGGCGTTATGTTCACATGACTCCAGTTCTCCGTCAGCTTCACTGGCTTCCCACTGAAGTCCGGGCCCAATTCAAGGTGTTGGTTATGACCTATAAAGCCCTAAACGGCTTGGGTCCTGGTTACCTGAAGGAGTGCTTACATCCATATATGCCCAGCCGCCCCTTGAGATCGGCGGGAGAGGCCCTTCTCCGGGAACCCTCCGTGAAAGAAATTAGGAGGGTGGGTACTCGGAGGAGGGCTTTCTCTGCGGTGGCGCCTAAGTTATGGAACGCGCTCCCCAGAGAGGTCCGCCTGGCGCCGTCGTTATTTGTTTTTCGGTGCCAGGAGAACACCTTTTTATTTAAGCAGCATTTTAAATGTTAATATTATTGAATTTTATCTGGCCAGGGCGGCTTATTTTATATTGTATGTATTTTATTTTAATGTTTATATTTTTAATTATAATTATTTAACTACTTGTTGTAAGCCGCCCCGAGGCTTCGGCAAATGGGGCGGCATAAAAATGTTTTAATAAATAAATAAATAAATAAATAAATAAATAATAAAGCCAGCCTGGGCTCTGAAATGTGTTTGAGGGACGCGATCTACAGCCCCATCCTCTGTAAGCCACATTTGTGAGGAGCGCATGCCCCAAGGTGCTGCTGGGAAACGAAGGGTCTCTTTGTCTTGCTACTGCAGCCAAATTACCACCCCGGGAGGCTCTCCTAGTATGAAAATTTTCTTGCTGCAGGCACTGCCCCTGGATGCCAGGAGTTCCACCAGGCTGTACTCTCCCGTAACACCAGCAGTCACAGGCAACCAGCAAAGTCCTTTGCAACGCTCTTTGGAAGCGCTTGCAGAGGGAACACCCGGCCTGCAAACCAGAGGCATCGGCTTGCGGAACAGGGTTGGTGGGAGAAAAAGCTTGTGCAATTAAGGGAAAATGAATTTCCTTCCACACTTCCCCACCACCGCAGCCCCAACAGGCTAAAGGGTAGACCCCTGGCAAAGGAAGAGACAAAAGAGGCTTGGAGAGTTGAAGCTAATGGGACTGTTGATGCGCTTCTTATTGTTGGCTAATGAGACTCCAGCATACAAAAGGGCGTGGGGTGGGGTGGGGGGGGTCTGTCCGCTGTGAGATAATGAAGTGTTGCGACTTTAACTGACTGGAGGTGCTCCAGCTAATGAAGTCGCTCGAGAATTGGGATTTCTCTGCCGGCAGGCCTGGCGTTGTTCGGCATGGCATCTCACGGCTCAGTTCTGCTGGATGAAGAACTGAAAGCAAGAACAATTGGCCCAGCAACCGGGAAGGCCCTGCTCAGATATGATTAGGAAGACAGGGAAATTTCTTCCCATTCCTTGGAGAAGGTTAATTGTTCCTAAACAAATGAGGGAGAGCAGAACACCTTGGAGTGCCGTTCAGATCTCTCACCGCCTGTGGGAGTGGACCAGCGCCGGTGCGAATGTGTGGAAACAGACTTCTGGAGTCAAAAGGTTTCCCCCAAATTCTCCGGTGAACTTAACAGGCATGAAAATACCATACTCTGATTGTCTGTACCCTTGAGTCTATACACAGGAATTTGCATTAAAGGAACTTAAACCAGAAGCTGCTGTAACATTTATAAGAGGTCAGGATGGCAGGATTCAGTGATCCTCAGACTGGTGTTATGTACGCGATCATGCCTTTTCTCCCCACCCACATTCTACCTGCCGTCTCTGGCTAAACAGGTTTTGCAGGTTTTTCTGAAGCACTTCAAAACATGCTAAACCTCTTTGCCAGGAAGGTATGGTGGTGGAAGGAGTGTGCACAACAGAGGGGATTATCACACCCGCATCAGCTCTCTGATAAAACCTACTGGCTGAAGATGGAAGAGGGAGAACTGCTGGTATGACGAACTGCCAGCACCAAGAGTTGGTGTGGCTGGGGAGCAGTTGAGGGGCAGCACCCAAACAGGGGCCCTCTAATAAGGAGCTGAGCCCCCTTCCCCACTGCAACTGGCTTGCTCACAAGCCTCCTGCTTTGGCCCAGGTCCTGGTGGTGGTGAAAAGAAGGAACAGGAAATGCCACGGCTTTCTGCCTGTTAGGTAAGCAACTGGCAGCAATGGCAAGGAAGAAGAGAAGGGGCGGCAAAGGCTGGGAACAGACAAGACGTTCCCCCAGGGGTTAACTGTGCTTTCTGAACCCAGCTGCCCTGGGAAGCTATAGCTAGCTAACCATGAACAACCCATGAAGGGAGCTGTTGCTGGTGAACGGTGGGTCTTTCACCGTGGTTTCTTGTCTCAGCTGGGTTCGGACAACAGAACAGCCCATGCTTCGGCCGCTCCCCATGGTTCAGCGACACCGACACTCAACCCTTGCACTTGGGTTAGCATCTTGTCTGAATCCAGTCGACAGGGTGGGAAAACGGCTTGCTGAGGGAGGGGGCCCAAGGAAGGGGTGCTGCCCCCAGCCCTGCCTCCGCCTCTCTCTTGGCCCCTTCGGATGCTGGCCTCCCCAGCCGAGTACGCAGCGGGACTTCGCCCTCTTGGCATGCATGGCCCGTCCATCCGGATGCCGACCCGAAGATCCATCCATTATCTTCCACTCCACTCCCCGCCTCACACCACCCCATACCTCCAGGCTACAGCTGAACACATTTGTCCTGAGGGCTCATGATTAATTCCTGCCCATAAACTTTCTGATGAGTCTGTACGGCTCAGAAGAGGCAGCCCCCTCCGGGGCTCAGAAACTGCTTACCTAGTGAAGATGAATGGAAGACAAAACCAAGCAGAAGCGACTGTCTGTGGTTCTTCTGGCCTTTACCGTCAAGAGCTCTGTTACACACTGCCCCGCAGGGACGCAGTGGGGAGAGGGCTGGGCTGGGGCTTGGGAGATCCGGGTTCGAGTGCCCACTGCACCATGAAGCTTGCTGGGTGGCTGTGGGCCAGTCCCGGACTTGCTCAGCCTCGCCTACCTCACAGGGATGTTGTGAGGGTAAAAAGGATATGAGGAGAAGGCAGAAGTAAGCTGTCTTGGGTGCCTTGCAAGAAAGAAAGTTGGGATATAAACCTAGTAATGTATGCCATGATGTAATAAGAAAAAAGATAATATTGAGGAACAGAAAGTGTTGAGTAACCACATAATAGATGGCCATTTTTGCCCCCGCGTAGGGTGAAATGCTCTTTTTCCACTTTCTCAAAGACAGAGGATAAAGACTGATGGCATTTGCCACCTGGTACTTAACCACCTCATATGCAGAAACTTTACGTGAGATATTGGTTTGTCTCAAGGGAAGGGCAACCCTCTTGGGTCGTGGACACATCTGGCACTTTGAGAAATTCTCCTGGGCACTAGCACAAATTGGCTGCCGGGGAAGGTGTGGTGACGGACAAGTCACCTGCCCCAGAGGCTAAAGCTGCGCTCCAGCAACTCCTTAGAATTCCTCCCCTCCAGCACCGAGCGAAGCCGCTTTCCTGGCAATCCTAGTTGCAAGGAGAAAAAGAGGCTGACTTTTTTTCAAAAAGTGAAAGGCGTTTGGAGACTGGGTGGGGGGCACCAAGGAATGTGTCTGAGGATGGACTGGTGCCCGGGGGCTTCATGGGGCTGACCCTTGCTGGGGGCCAGTCTGTGAGCAGAATCGTTCCCCGCACGGGCCTCATCAGGAACCCGGTCTGCAGACACAGCGCCTTGGCTCAATGCCTCTCGTCACGTGGCAGAAGCAGATGCCCACCGGACCCCTGGGATAAAATTGGGAGGGTGAAGCCCGAGGCAAGCTTTGGTGCTTGTGGGGAACGGACACACACCGGGCGGGGGGTGGGGCGGTGTTGCTTTCTTCAGCCAAGGCAAAGGAAAAGGAGACCAGAATGGATACCTGTGGTTGAAAACCGGAGCTGTGCTTCCATCAGAATCTCCATGCCTTCGGTGGCTCTGCTCCCGGCTAAAATGGGGGCCTTCCTCATTTCATGGAGAACCCACACGATGGTGCTGCGCCTGGCTTTCTCGTAGCCACCTGGAATGGCACCCTGAATCCCAGGTGGGGCCTATGTTGATGGGGCTCTCGATCCCTTGCAGCTTTTATTTTGAGCTTTTCTGGAATGGTCCGTGGTGCTGCACGGTGGAGAGCCCCTCTTGGATTGAGTTCAGGGCCGTGGATAGCTCCTACACCGCTCACGCAAAAGCTGGGATGGCTCAGCAGCCCCACCGAAGCAGGAGGCGCCCACCTCCCCAACTGAATGCCATGCTTGCCTCATGGTAGGGCCCCCAAAAGTCTTTAATTGGCTTCCAGAAAGAATATCAACTCAGCCCTTTTACGAGGGTGGAGAGGCTGTGAACTCCCTTATCCGCAGCCTGATTAACACTTGACCTTCATTACCGTCAAATCAGCTAATGATGGCAAGCCAAGGCCTCTTATATTGAATCAGCGGTGCCTCAAACGTGCCGTGTAATTTAAGAAGGCCCCCACGACTGGCGAGGCTATCAGACCAAGGGGTAAATTGACTGTCAGGAGGCAGGCATCGCTGGGGCGGCGAGGGGGGCGGAGGATACGTGCTGTTGTCCTCGGACGCGGGGTCTGCCCGGTGCAGCCCCGCGCTAAGGGCGGGACGTGCCCCTCCGTGAGTGTGCAGGAAAGGGAAGCCCCAGCTGAGCAGAGGGGAGAGGTGAGGCCTCAGCCGTGCCTTTGCAGGGGTGCGGAGTCCCTTTTGGCGCAGGGGCAGAGCTCCACGTTGGGGGCCACTCGGGGCCACATCCTCCGCGTGGGTGGGGCTGCTGGTAAAAGCAGTGGGGCAGAAATGGGGGTGCATGTTCACGCTGAGCATTGATTGCCAGCAATCAAGTTTTAGGAGAGGTTAGTATTTCGACCTTTGAGAATGGAGGAGCAGGAGAAGCCACACAAAAGCATGAACGCCACCAGATGATCAGTGGTTGGAGGAAAGGAACATGGCCATTTGGGGAACCTCTGAGAACTAAGTCCCTCCCGCCGCAGCTAATGTCCTGCACACGGGTGCAGAGTCACCATCCCACCCGTTCCGCCTTTTACTTCTGCAGCTTTAACCTTGGCCCGATCTTTGATTTAGAGTGCAATCCCATGCATGTTTAGAGGCCTAGGAAGAGAGAGAGAGAGAGAGAGAGAGAGAGAGAGAATGGCTGAAAGTTACCCAGTGAGATTCATGGATGATCTGAACTTGTGTCTCCACATTTTATTCCAAGAATCTAAGAACTATGGTCATTTGTGCAGCGGAGTGACTATGCCGTATGCATTTTATCTGGAGTTGCTGAGTGCTGAATCCACGGAGATACAAAGAGAGAATCTCTCTTCTTCTCTGTGCTGTGTTTCCACTGGCAATTACACAGCCTTGCCCACCTTGGGTAATCTACTGGGGGCTACGTGTCCACTGAGAAGAAGTATGAAGCCAACGGTTGATTTGTAAGCTGCTTTTGCCTGCAGGGTAATTTGTTGGCTTGTTTTTGCTCTGCGGTGTAGTTCTCACACTGTGTTTTTATTGATGTAAACTGTCCTTATTTGGAGGAACAATTAAAAAATACGTTTGAATGCCGATGCGATTTTCCAAGCAGGAGAAGCAAGTTTTGGCACAGTCCTGGTGGGACATCATGGCTCAGCAGCTGAAGGTAGAAGAGCTTGCAGGAAAACCACAAACAAGGTGGGAACACGAGTTGGGAGTTCCCTGGAGTACTGCCTCTGAACCTGGACGGCCCACAGAGCCAACAGGGCTGGCAGCCACGGAGAGCCTTTCCCCCACACGGCCCCATCCCCCCGTCAAGCCGCCCACACGGCGACCAAGACTTCCCGTGCTCAAGAGACGGCCCATTCCAAAGTGCAGGAATGGCCACGGCTCCAACCATGAGGGGGATCCCTTCCCTGGAGACCCTAAAGGGCCTGGAGATCGCAAGAGCTCAGCAGGGCTGCCACGGACGGCGCATTTGGAGGGAGGCCGCAAGTCAGAGACAACAGGAACAAATTCGCAGCCACCTCAAGAAGCGCCCTGAGGAAGGCTCAGAGCGAGGGTCCGCCTAACCCAGGGCTGCGTCTATGGCCGGCCGCCCATGAGAAGCCCACAAAGCAGGTCATGGCTTCCCCGTGGCAAAGCACTGCCCCTGGGCGGAGATGAGGCAAGAACAAAGCCCTGCCAACTTCGGGAAACGTCCATCCGCACACGAGGCGAACGCCGTTGGCTTTCTGGCCCGCGAATCCAGATTAGCGCGAAGTAGCAGCGCCACCTACTGGCCACGCGGCCCAGCTGCCGGCAGGCCGGTAGGCCAACTTCCTCAGAGCAGAAAGCAGACCCTACGCAGGCGATCTTGGGACTGCATCCCATCAGCCAAACTGGGGCAAGAGTTGCGCCGAAAGGGAACACCTGCAGGGCTCCGTCTGGGCAGAGGCAGTCTTGGCCCAAACCCAGGGTGCCCCGAATGGCCAGGCTGTGGTCATTTGGGGAACCCTGGGGCGCTGGATTGGGCCCCGGAGCTGAGGCTCCCTGCCCCCCTTTCATATGCTGAGTATGGCGGAGTCGTGGCTTCAGAGACTCGCTGCAATTTTGTATCCATGGCAAAGGCCTTTGACTGGTCAACAGGTGCTCAGAGCAACACGGACGTTTCCACACTCCTCGTATTCTCGGGCCCCTTCCTTCTCTGGCCCTTTGTCCAGGCTGCTTCTGTGAGCTCATTGCGCTGACATTGCCCACGCCGACCGGGGGTTCAAAAGAACAGCTCGCATTAAAACGCAGCACCGTTTCTTCTCTCGCTAGGATCAGAAGCACCTGCAGCCTTGATTGATGGCCTGATTAAGGGGGGATTGATTGCCCTCTCCTCATTAGCATATTGTTAGCAACGACCCTGCGGCTGGGCCAACCTGAGGCAGCGGTGGCCTGGATGGATTGAAAAGCGCAGTGCGCCAGGAGAGGGATGGAAAAATCAGTAAAGGCGAGAGGGTGGCAGAGGAAGGAGACATCCCTTGTAACAATCCAGATCAATAGGATAGACATCGTTAGCCTACTCGGTGCAAAGAAGTGCTGACGAGCAGAAGAGGAGAGGAGCCCCCCAGGAAGGGCTTCCTGACTCCTTGGCTCCCTCTCTTCCCAGCTTCTACCCACCAGTGTCTGGCAGGAACATGGACCCAGAGAAGCGCAAGCTCCTGGCGCTGCCACAGGTGTGTGGTCTGGCCTCCAGACTCAGCTGGCAGCCCAAGCCGAAGTGAAGCAGGTCCGGGTCTGGTCAAGGCTTGGAGGGGAGATCACCTGGAGCCACAGGTAGCCACCTGGAGTTCCGCAACACAATAAACCAAGCAGTTCTTCCCCCCCCCCCCACTTGTTCTCTCCTTCCTACCTTTATGCCCTCCTGCCCGGAACCCAAGGTGACTTTCCCGCTTCCTCCTCTCCACTTTCCCTTCACAACCACCACTGAGGAGAGTCAGTCAGTGTTTGGCCCAAAGGCACCTGGTGAGCTTCATGCAGACTGGGAACTTGAACCCAGGGCCTCTAAGCCCCAGTCCAGTGCTCTAAGCACTGCTCTGCACTGGCTGGGCTCAGAACCCACACTCAAGGCTTCAGTGCGCACTGTCACTGAGCCATGGGTTGTTGCTGAAACATGGGTTACGATGTGTCTGAACCCAACTGTGCTAACCAACCATAGACAAGCCATGAAGAGCACCGATGTCTTGTTGGGTTGAGAACAGAGAGTTGTTCTTGATTGACAAGAATAGCGTTCTTGGTTGTGGGTTTGTTAGCATGGCTGGTTCAGACAACATAACTCATTTCACCAACAACACACAGCTCAGTGACCTGGTTTGCATGCTAAATACAACCTGCCGTTTAAACCATGATAAGCCGGGACACCTGTAGGTGTCAGTGTGTTTATTCATCGGAATTTGGGCAGTAGGAACTGTTAAAGAGCCCTCAAGGGGTTTAAGGACTGCTTAATCCTGAAACCGCCCCGTGACCTTCGTTTGGATGATGTGGAAAAGCGCAGCAACCCCTGCTCAGGACGGAATGACCAACGGCCCGTTGCAATGGCTGGGGCACTGTGGGAAACCAAGGTGCTTGCTCCCAGTACGGACTGCCATTTAAATTTCCCACAATGCTTTGAATCCTGGTAAATGGGGGCCTCTGCTCCTATGCCTGGATAAACCTGTGACTGGGGCCCACGGACGGAGACCCTTTTTGCCAAGAGTTGTCCGGGGGCAGAAACATGCCAGGGAAATGCTCACACTCAGGTTGCAAGTGCAGCCCCGCCCAGGATCCGGTGTATAATTCTGGCCCCCACATCAGAGAAAGGCTATGACAGAGCTGGAAAATGTGCAGAAAAGGGCCACCAAAATGATTCAAGGACTAATGCAGTTCCCCTGTGACAAAAAGTTATGATGTTTGGTGATCTTAGTCTCAAAACCAACACCAATAAATGGGGAGAACGAGAAAGGCCTTGTGGGGTTCTGCATGGTGGGAAGAAAGCGCTGGGGGGCGGGCTTTTTGTCCCACCCTCACAAAGCTAGAACCTAAAGGGGTCCTCCCATGGAGTGGTTGGTGGGAGAGTCAGGACAGAGAAATGGAAGGGTGTCTTTCACACAGTGGAGCAGCAAGATAGAGCTTGGATGGCCTTGGAAGGGGTCCCATGATGAATTCTTGTGGACAGGGGCCACCGCTGATGCCGGCGGCCATCTGCCACCCCCCGTGCCAGAGGCCTGTGTGCATCACTTACTAGGGAACCTGAGGGGGAAGGTGCGACACTCGTATGTTCTGCCTGGAGGCTTCTCATTTGGGCATGTGGCAGGAACACGGTGGGAACTGGGAGTTTTTGCTCAGATCCTGCAATCCCTTGTTAGAAGAACTTAGAAGAGCACCGAGGGGAGGTCGATGAGGGTGCACAGAGGAGGACAGAGGTCTCACAGAGGTGTGTGCCGAGCAGGGAGGACTCGGAGCAAGCGCAATGGACCAACTGCCTCTTCCCCAGCTGCTCAGCTACCGAAGCAACAGAGCGCCGCCTTTTCCTGGGCATCCGGGCGCCCTGCGGGTTGGAGGCACCCGCGCCTGCAGCTGAAGCCTCCCCCGCCTCCCCGCCGAATCGAGCTCCCACAGGGACTAAGAGGCTCGTCACCATGTTTTTCCCCTCCCGGTTTTCTTTTTTAGCGCTATGAATCATTGGCCTCATATAGGATTTCCATCTGCTCGACGGCAGACCTTGCCAGACTGAGATGTTCGGCTCCTGTCCAACTGCGGAACGCAAACTCCGGCGAGGCGCCTCACGCTTGCTTCTGCCACAGCTTCCGCGCCTCGTTGGAAGAAGAGCGCAGAGGCACACGCTGGGGAAAAGCTCCGTGCCGCATGGGGCCCTGGGCCCGTCCTGGGGGTGCTGGCGGGCACCCAGGGCTCTGCAGGCTTCCAGGCAGGGCGCGCTCCTAGCCCTGCCTGCGGAGGTGGCGTGGGGGGGCACTAAGACTGGTGCGCCACGTCTTTTAGTTGCAGCCTCACGTCTGCGGGGAGCCCTCCCCCACCCCCCGTGGTCAGGGGCCCTTGCTGAAATGAAGGGCCCCTGTCGTGTCGGACGCTGCTGGGAATGATGGGAGCTGCAGCCTGGCCTGCTGGTGGCCCTTGGCATGCGTGGTCCTGGCTGGGCATGGAAAAGAGCATCTCGGCCGCCGGGAATCCTGGCCGACCCCCATGCGATTTCCACCGCCAGCACCTCTCCCATAAGGGGGCTCCCCACCTGCCCCCCCCCCAAGGCTTGCAGGGAAGGCTCAATGCCTCGCTTTGCCCTCTGAGCCACCACCACGAATGCACTTCCAACCCCCCCTCCCGTTTTGACTTTCATCGCTCGCGCATGTTCAAGAGCCTTTGCCCTTGGATGATCACAGGCACGGTGGGCGTCACTGCAAAGACCCCCCCTGCCCTGCAGCATGGCCGTCCCCTGCACCTCTTGAGGAGGCCCCTCAAGCCCCACGGGGCCAGCAGGGGGCGTGGTCAGCGAGTCAGGCTGGGACTTGGAGAGCCCCTGGGCCAGGCTGCTCACGTTGGGACAGGCCACTGACTCGCAGCCTGTCCTACCTCGCAGGGCTGTTGCAAGGATAAAATGGAGAGGAGGAGGAGGATTAGGTACACTGCCCTGAGGGAAAAGGAGGGATATAAATGTAACAGACAGTTCCCAGGGAGTGTGTGTGTGGGGGGGTGGATACCAAGGGGGGGCACAGCAATGTGGTGGGAGGTGGTGCCAGGTTGGGGGCAGCAGCCACACGGGTGCCAGAAAGGACATTTTCCTTGGGGATTCATTGCTACAGCCTCCACTGGACCTTCCGGAGTGGACTGCCCTTGGCTGCCGAAACAGATCAGCTTTCAACTCTTCTTACAGAGAGGTCCAGTTTTCCTAACGGTTTCTTTTACGGGGGAAGCGACTGGCTGTTTGAAGTGGAAGCCTTTGAAGCCTCCAACGAGTTAATGCTCACAGCAAGGGATGCTTCTGAACATTAAATAAAACAAGCCCCACTTGTGGAGCCAACCAGTAACCCTGCGGGGCAGCCGCTGCCTGGCCAGCAGGATGCTTCCCAGTTCTCCCACAGCCTCCCCCCACCAGTTTCCTCAGCCGGCTGCTCACTCAGGGCTCCCTTTGATGGTCCGGAGAAGGCGAGTGCCACGGGGAAGGTCTGATCTGGCCGCTGCCTGGCGGCCTGCTGGGACCCACCCGCAAGCGTAGCCCGTGAGCCTACAAAGGGGCGCCTGGCTGGGGCGTTTCTCGAATACCTTTTCGCTTTAAAAAAGACGAGCAGAAGGACCAGGCTGAGCATGGGCTGATGCAGCGAACCTGTGCGGTTGTCAGAAGTGGACGCAGGGTGCTCCCCCGCCCGAGGAAGGTCCCCCCAATGTGACCCCTGCATATTTAGTGACCCCAGAGGAACAGAGGGGCATTTCTCAGCCTGCACATCTCCCTGGCTCCAACCTGGCGTAGCAGAGCAGTGCCTTCACTAGGGAAGTCCAACCCAGGGGCTGAAGAGGTTCCTGCAGGCTTCAGTCGCAGGGATAGGCTGAAATCCTATTATGGATTATTATGGGTTATTATATGTATTCATTGGGTGTTCTGTTTGTAAGCCGTCCAGAGATGTGTTGTTATTGGAAGGGATAAAAATACCCAAATAAATCAATAAGTCCATTCGCTGATGCACATCAGAACAAAGTAACCCAGAGCTGCCTGGCCCAGGCGTTCCCTTAGTGAGCAGGCCAACTTTCAAGGGTTTTGGCTTCACCATCTTGGCACTCCTGCCTTTAAAATGGGATCAGAAAAGGGCCCTCAGGCACCTGCTGGCAGATTTCTCCAGATGGACACAAAAACTCGGACTGTCGGCCTTCCGAGGTTATAGTCCACTTGCAAAACAGTTCTGTGCAGCTCCACCTGCAGCAAGGGGCCGGATGCCACCTGGGCCAAATCGTCATCCCAAAGAAAGAGCCATTTCCTCGCTTGACAGCCACGTGATAGCAATCCAATCCAAGGACGCCTGTCTTGCAAGCAGGGCTGAGGGGGACCTGCAGAGCCAACCAATTCCGGACACGGGAGGTGACTTCATGGGACTGTGCAGGGTGGCCATCTTCCTACGTCTGAAGGTGTCTTCTGCTTGAAGGGCTGCCCAATCCTATCATTCTATCTATGTGAATTCTATGAGTCATTCAAATAGGAGGCTCTTCTCTCTGAATTAGGACAGGTGGGCGCCCTGAGGTTTGGCGATTTCCTCCTGTCCAGGTCGGCACGCCTGGTGAACGCCTCCTCTTCCCCACTCAGGTCGTCACTGGTCCTGCCCTGTTGCCCTCACTTACCTTCGGTGGAGCTGCTGCAGCGCCATCCTGGGCACGTCGTCCTCCCTGCTGGGGGGCCAGGAGGCACCAGCACGGGCAGCACCCCAGTGCAAACAATAGTTTTTAAAGGCAGATGTCAGCGGGTGAGTTCACGTCAAAGAAGTGGCAGTTTTACCTGAAAAGGGAGACAGGAGACATCTGGCACAGCACTGGATTTATGCAGAGTCTGTAGCATCAAACAAAACCGAAGTCGAACTGGTAAGCGCCTATTTCCAAGGTCAAGAGCCAAAATTGCCAGGTTACATCTGAGCATGTGCAGAGGGGGTTTTCTTCACAGCTGAGTAACTCATACTCTCGTCTTTACAGCTCAGGGGCTGCATTTCTCAAAGGATTTTCTCCTTCCTTTTCTTGCAATTAACCACAAATGAATACAGGCAAACTTTTTCGCAGCTGCTTGGGAATCAATCTCCCGACAGAGGTCTGTCTCCATAAATACTTTTTGTGATCCTCTCTGTGTTATCGTTTTTGGAAAAGGCGCTAGACCCCAAAAATACTCTCCTAACAGGCAGCAAAATGTGTTTTGCAGCTCTCCAGTCGCCGACTTTTTGCCCAGCTGTTCAGCTTTGCGTGTCGTAACTAAGCAATGAATCTCAACGGTCGTATTTTTTTGCAAAATACAATCCATCCTCAAAATCTAAAAACAGAAGGGAAGGCTTGGAGGATTAATGCCAAAATGATGATTACACAGGGCTAGGTTATACACTTGCATGATCTCTGCTGGATGAAGGCAATCCAAATGACATCTTGTGCGTATGAATAAGCCATTCTGTAAAAACCACAGAGAAAAACCATCTTCTCTCCCTGTTACCTGCAGCCAGTGCATCCCCACAGTACCAGCTCGCACACCCAGCTGCCACAGGAGTGTGAGCTCTGGGCTGCACGTGCACCTCTCCCCAGCTCCCCCTGCCATTCCTGCTGGGGTGAAATTCAACAGGTGTGGCTTCCAGGCAGGCATACGCTCCCAGGTTTACAATCCATGCAGCATCCCGTGTGTTATGTCCCAAATCATAGCTCATCCCATTTATTTTATTTCTAAGCCATTTCTACGCTCTTTCCCCCGGATCGTATCTGGAGCAGAATGTGACGAAGACTCAGCAAAGGGGACTGAAACAACCCCATATTTTATCCCACTGCCTCAACATCCTTTTCTGTGGTTTCCTCCTGGTGTTGAACTTTAGATTGTAGCCCCATTAGGGCAGAGACCTGTTTTCTTGTGCTCTGTAAACCACCATGCCACGCTGATGGTGCTGAAGGATAATACTCTGGAATACTTGCAACTATGATGCATTTACCAAATTGGGTATGAGCCAGAAGATGTGGGTAAAGAGACAGTACGTTTATTGAAAAATAAACTGTTTTCATAATGTAGTGGAACATGAATTACACAAATCTATCTATCCTTCTGCAATATGGGGAATGAAAGTGTCTGCCTGCCTGCCTGCCTGCCTGCCTAATTTATTTATATTTCTGGCCTGTCTTTTTCCTGCAAGAAAACTCAAAGCAGTTTACCTCTTGCTCCTCTCAGCTTTACCCTCTCAACAGCCCTGTGAGGTAGGCTAGAGTCAGAGTCAGTGACGGGCCCGGTGTCCCCAGTGAGGCTCATGGTGGAGCAGGGCCTCGGAGCCAGCTTTCCAGGTCCCCAGCAGAGTGTCCCCACACCACACTGGCTCCTTTGTATCATTGTTGCTTTATGCTGCGTTTCTCGTCGATTCAGTTTCATGGCTGTTTTAACTAACTTGATTTTACTGGTTGGTTGGTTTCATTGCTGTTAGCTGCCTTGAGTGCCTTTTTCTTTGGTGGGGTGGGGGCAAGATCAACAAAGGATAAAGGCGAACTGGGGTGCCCAGAACCATCCAAACCTGGAGGGCCATGTGCGTGCGATGTGGGCAAGCGTGGAGCTGGCAGGCACCTCCTTGAGTCCTGCCCTTGGCGAAGCCGCTGGACCGCCCAGCGCAGGCTGGGGCACGCCAGGGCTGGAAGCACTGGAGATGTGCTCCTGGGTGGTGCCAGTCCGCCACCCTCCCCGCCTCCCAGAATGGCCCCCAAGCCTGTCTCCGCGGTCACTCTCACGACCTTGGAGAAGCTGCCCGTGCAGCCCTCCCCAGCCGCCCCACCAGCTGCAAAGGGAGGGGGGACGTCCCAATGCAGAGCAAGCTTCCGGCCTCATCGCCTCATCGCTGGGCAATTCTACAGCCGCAGGACATGCTGGCCACTAAAATAAAAACGAGCGGAAGAGGCATTGTTCCCCTGATGTTTCGAGTTCTCTGGTTTGGCTCGCTCCTTTTCTTCTTCCCAGGTGGTTTGGTTTTATTTATCTTAGATCAATTTCAGGGACGTAATGCTATTGTGTAAAAACGTAATGATCGGGGTTAAGTATTTCTCTTCAGTAATAGAACTGACGGGTCCGTGGGCAGCCAGTGAACTCTGCGGCCTGGTGAGGGCTTGCTCTGGGGTGTTGCCACTCCTGGGCCGAAACGAACCACAATATCAAACGGCCATGATAGGAATATTGTGCCATGTTCTGATATCGGCTGACAGCCAAGCTGTCTGGGTGGTCCACAAAAACTAAAACCATAAAGCACAACATGATAGAACATAATGTGAAGCCCTTTAAAAGTTTGAAACTGAAAATAAGCACGGTAGAGGGAGAGGAAAGGAACAGCTCTGTCACATCTCTCACACACATTTGAACAGCAAAACCAAGCAATAAAAATGCCTGGGAAAATCAAAAAACCCTCACCTGCACTGAAAAGACCCTGTTCTTAGTAGCCACCTGATTCAGCTCATTTGGTGGGGGCACCTGGAAGAGGACGATCTTCAGGTAAGCTGGTCCCAAGCTGTTTAGGGCTAATGCCAGTATTAACAACAACAGCAACTCTTTGTTATAATTATGAACAGCAGGGAACCAAACCTTTATCTGTTTGAGGGCTAAGGCTAATTTAATCATACAGGCTTAGAATTAAGAACGCAGCTGCTGCTGCTTTTAAAAGACTTTCTGGGGTCTGGAGTGTTACTAAATAGGGATCCAAAAAGACGAGGACACTTTCCCATCAAAGTCTCAAAAATAGGTCTGGCACAATGCGCACGTTCGTTTCGATGGAAAAGACCTGCGGAGAATCCCGTCAACAGGGACTCGGCTGAGGGCGCCGCCATATCGAGATGCTCGACAGCTCCCGAACACGGAGTTTTTGCCACGCAGCGCGGGGGGGGGGGGGGGCTGCACCTGTTTGTGGCCTTCCTGTGGGACTAGAGGGGCCCGGGTCTGATTCGGCAGGGGCATTCCTGCGCTCCTATAGGAAGATCTGTGGAAGTGGGCCTGGCTTTCCCATCTTTCCTTGGTGCACTTTCCATGAGATCCCAGATGAAGGCTGGAGCTGCTGCAAGACGTCTTGCATCAGGGCCTCTCCAGCCATGTGCCACCCCGGCCCCTCCAAAAGCCCCATCCACCCTTCTCCAGAGTCGCTTCCTATTCTACACCAGCTGTAAGGGGTGGGGAGGGGGCTTGGAGCTCCGGCTCCCAGCTCTGAAGTGAGGGTGCCACTCCGAGAAACACCACGGAGGCTGCAGGTCCCTCCCTACCATCAACAATTCCCTGGTTGATCCACGGTGCTTCTAATATAATCTTGCAGCCCAATCCTGACCACCTGCACGCAGCCTCCTCTCAAGAAGTTTTGCAAAGTGTGTTTAGGATTTGAGTCTTAATGAGACAGATAAAAGAAAGACACTGTTCCTGTCTCTCCCCATCCCCAAAGAACATGTCTTTCTTTTCTAACGGGTTCTGTTTTTCCCAGCCCACGTCCTTCCTGACAGGCAGTAATGAGCCGCTGCTTGCTCGGACAGGTCTGTTTATGGAGTCAGCTTCACAGACCAACAACTGCTGAGAAGGAAGGAAACAAACAAAGCTTCAGCTCAGCCATGAAAGTTGGGAATTTAAACAACAACAACAACAACAGAAATCTGCCTCGCTTCTTGAAGATGGGGAATTATAATCTCATTTCAAAGTCTCAGATCTGCAGTCAGCCAGGCATCTGTTCTGTTCTGCTCTGCCCTGCCGTGGGCACCAACAGAAACGCCTTTCCAGTTTGCCGATCCCCAGAAAGTCAGGGATGAAATTCACCTGGGAGTGCCAGATTCAGGCCCTCGGTGGGCCCAGCTTCTCTTCCCCGTAGTCCCCGCGGCTCTTGCCCCTCGTCCATTTTCTCCTTGTCGGGGTCTGCTGCTTGCTGCACAGGAGGAGAGCCACGGAGCAAGGACACACGGAGCAGCATCTCCTCCCTCCAACCACCCCCTCTGCTGCCGGGGCCAGAGCGAGAGCAGGAGGAGCCATGTCCACAGCCATGTCCTGAAGCAAAGCCCCCAAATGCGGGCAGTGCTATTGATCTAGTTCTGCAAGCCAGCTCCTGCAGCTTTTGTCTGCAATAAAGGAGGTCTTCTGCAAACCCGGTGGGTCCTAACTGTCCAGTTCAGACCCAGCCAGCCTCCGGATGCTTTGCATCACAACCAGGATAGCTCCAAGCAATATACTGCTGCTGAAAAAGTTTATTTTGTTTTCAAAACATGTTCTGCAGCTACTCTGAGGCCTGCAGCGCAGCTCAGAGGGAACCGGGAAGCCTGAGGGATATGGCAGATGGTGCCGTCCTCCCCGCTAATCAAAAAATCCCAGTGTTTCATCCCTGCAAAGCCGGGCACCACTACACCACTGGTCCCACACATGCCAAGTATCCTAATCAGTCATCACAAATGCATTCTCTTGAGAACCGACCCTTATGTAGCTAAAATGACACTGTCCACACACTCAAGAGGGGCATCGACAGAGTCTGGAGAACCCCAGAAAATCTGAAAGTCCAAATTGTTTACAGATAAACTCAAGAGGGGCTGTGTGGTCGAGTGGTTAGAATACTGGCCTGACACTCAAGAAATGCAGGTGCTAGTCCCCACTTGGCCATGAAACTCACTGGGTGACTTTGGATCAGTCACTGACCCTCAGGCTGAGCTACCACTCGGGTTCCTTGAAAGAGGGGGGGAAAGGTAGGATATAAATGCGATAATAAATCGATAAAACGAAAACATTTTAGCAGCGTTCTGAAGCACTTCTTGCTCCTTTGGAGGACTATTGTATACGGAAGGCGGAGAAGCTTGCACCTGCAAAGATCAAATAGCCACGTCGGGCCCTAATGGGATGGGTGGGTGGGAGATTGGAGATTACGAAGGCCACCAGACAAGCCCCAACGATCTATTGATATCTGCATCCACCGTTCTCCTCCTGATCCTTTTGCTCCCCCCAGCAAGGGCCAGCACTGTTCAGAACTGGGCTTTTCAACATTCACAGCTGCTCAAAGTGAACAGGTGGGGGGGAAGAGAAGTGGGGGGAGCTCATGAATTATTTACCTTCGCTCAGATCAATCCTTCAGCATGCTGTCAGTTAGAAATCAAAGCCCAAACACAGCGGACACTGGAGGAAGTATCTTTCAATCCTCGCACGCACACACACACACGCTCTCACATCCACTCTCCCCTCTTGACGGTGCGCTTGTTTCGATTCGAGAGGCACCCTGTTCCCCACAAGACGCACTCTTCTCCTCTCCCTTCTCCGCACACTGGTGCACCCTTCATTCTAAGCATGAAGTCTTTGCCGGAAGCAGGTTCACAAAGACCTCTTCTTCATCTTTTTGAAAATGAAAAGATACCAGACACATACACAACCATTTTCGAGCTTATTCCAAGATTCTGTCTGTTAATAATTGGTGTCAAAAGTAGTCTATCACACGCTCTCGCTTTCTCTCTCAAAGATTAAAAAAGAGGGAGAAATGGAGAGAAAGAGATGAATGTCACCTTGTTTGCAGAGAGATTTTGAGGAATAAATAAATAGCCAAAGCATGAGCCTTCCTTTGTTTTGGTAGTAGAAACACTAATGGGGACTGGGACCACTTTATCCCACAGAAAAGCCGTCCCTATTTGCATCTCTGTGTTTTTTTGGGAGATCTTGGGAAAGAAAGGTTTTGCTTCGTAAGAAACACAGGAAAAAACTCCTCACAATTCACTGTGAAAGTGGCAAGGAGAAATAGAGGGAGTTGTTAAGATGGAGACAACGACCTTGTCCTTCTCCTTGCAAAACTTTCTACTGCCTCTCCCATGTCTCTGAATATCTAGCACTCAGGATATCTTCTCCTCTATAGTTGGACCTTGGCTGAATTTTAAAATAGCATGAGCTGGAAAGGGAAGCTGCTCCAAACCTGCATTACTAGAACTAGGGAGTTGTGCTTGTCTCCCTTGAAAAGCCACCCTTAAGATGTCCACATTCAGGAGCTCCTTCCTCATCCACTTGCCTGCCCAGGAACTGCACCGCGCTCCAGAGGAGTCTGGACCAGTCCTCCTATAGGGCAGGGTGCAGGAGGTCCCATTCTGTGGTCCCCCAAGGCTAGCCGAGAAAGCTGGTGGAGCGATCAAGGCAGGACGAAGGCAGGACCTTGGGTAGCTTCAGGTGGGACCTGCTGGCTGGGCCAGATCCTAGAGTGGAGTCGGGCCGAAAGCAAAAGGGGTGAGGGCAAGAGAGCCACAGATTGAAGCTGGCAGCTCTCGTTGTCAGTGAGAGAGAGGCATTTGAACATCTTAGGATGGGGCCTGGGGGCGGGGGGGGGGGGCTTAAAGTCTGGGAAAACCAGAAGGGGATTCGGCTTTCTGGAGAGCTGAAGGTGGCCCTAAGCCTCAGGTTCTGCACCCCGATCTAGTCCAACACCCCGTTTACCAAAACAGCTTATCAAACCCTCTTGAAAAGCCCAGAAGCCGGGTTTGAGGGATGAGCCTCTGCCATGCTCTCACTCTTCGGATCCTGAAGGCAGGCTGTCTTCAGGCATGAAGGTCACCTCGACCCTGCTTGATTGCCACTGGCAGAGACACTTCTCCTCCACATGGCACCGGGGCCATTGTTTTGCTTTGGCTCAGCGACTCCACTCGCGTGGAAACGAACTTCCTCTGTAGGCTGCAGAGTTCAGGAGCAGCTGAGGCTGCGTCCAGAGAGGGTGACTCAGCAGAGCGGGAACAGTGGCGGTGCGACACTTCTGAACTGAAATATTGATGGGGAAATCTCACAGCTCGAAATAGCCGGGGGCCAGCTCCGTGACCCTGTGCACGCACCGCGTCCAACAACGTTACGGCCAGGGAAAAAGGAGCAAACTTCAGAGCGACGGTGTCTGCTCCTGATTAAAGTTACTAATGAAACGAAAAGGCTCAGAAAGCATCTTCTTCCAAGATGAAACCATTTTAAGCTTGCTGCTGGGTTTTACTTAGGTCTATTTTATGTGGTGGTTTCAAACTTTTATGGGGTAGTTCATGGTTTTAATTGCTGTGATGCACCCAGACAGCCTGACAACTGGGAGGGATAGAGATATAATTAATAGAGTGTTGACAAGCCCTGATCCTACAACACCGGTGGGAACAGCTAAGTGTTTTCAGAACCCAGACTTAATGGCCTTTTGGGGCCACCAGGTATTGCCTTGGCTGTGAAGTATACAGAGAACTTCTCTCTTCATTACCCTTTGCTAGGATTCCCCGTGCTCCAGCTGCATCAGCTTTCTGATTTTGCCTGCCTGTCCTCTAGGGCCATGAACCTTGCTCTTGCCAGGATCTCTTTACTAAGGGTGAGAATGGATCACCAGGACCCGCAGGGAAGATGGAATCGCCTTGAATCCCAGCATTTTTATGGGTGAGATCACCCAGGCCCCTGGCAGTGACTTGCAACAGCATGCGCCCGCGTAGTGGTCTGCACCACCATCTACAAGCTTTTAGAACATGCACAGAGTGTTTTATAGATTCTGAGTCACGTGGTCCCAGCAGCTGGGTAGTGGATGAGGAAATAAGGTGAACACAGGCAGAAGAAGGTGAGGGGTCCGCAGAGGGGGCTCAATGCAATGGCATTTGATTGCAGGATATGAACATAAGGATCATGGGACTATTGTGAGCCTTGGTGTGCAGATGGGGGTGATTGCAATGCTGTTTACTGGCAGCCTGACCATTTCTTCCTGATCAGCAAAGCAATAGCCCTGGCAGCTTCCCGGGGAAGCCATCAGGTCCCACTTCTTAAGGTAGCAGCAAATGCCAAACCGTAGCCTGGCTTGGAATTTTTGGCTGCTTCCTGAGAAAGGGATGCCGGCATTATACAACACAAAGGCACACAAGCAACCCCTTTCTGCCAGGATTTATCAGAATTTCCCAAACACTCTCAGGATGCCATCCAAGTACTTCCTGACAGTTAGGACCCCGAGAGTATGGAATGGGCTTCTGCAGAAGGCGGTTGAGCCCCATCGGTGAGGGTGTTCAAGGACAGGCTGGACAGGTACATGGTGGGCATGTCGTGAGCGGAGCCGGCTGGAGCTGGGGGTCAGACTAGATGGCCCAGGAGGTCCCTTCTGACTCGCTCTGTTTCTATGTTTCTATGAAATGTGGTGGCCCAGCCCGTAGGCAGACCTGGAAGCAGCGGCCCTGGCTTCTGGCAGCTCTGCCCATCAGGCCTTGGGGAGAGGAGGCCACTCAGCAGAAAGGGCTACTCTCTGGGGAAAGCCTGCAGAAGCAGACCCACAGCTCTCATTTTTGTCACCAACCCATTCATCACGGCCGTACGAGGCGCTTGCAGCCCAAAGGCCACGACTTCCCACAAATGCCAATACATGTATTAACATTTAATGCACCCCCGTTAATCTGGTCATCAGGAGTCGCCTGCTTTTTCCTGATGAAAACCCTCCAGCCCTTCAAGCTTTTGATGAGTCACCACTGATCAGAGAAGGATTCGATCAGCACGCGCCCCCAACGCTGCCTTCCGCAGGCCCCTCTCACTCAGCCGGCTCTCGACAGCCTGGTCGTTTCATCTCCAGCACCAGCTTTTAATTAGAGGTGAGCCATGCCCAGCCTTGTCACAGGCTATCTAAGTCTGTCTTGCTTCTGTTGTGAGTGAAAACCTTGGCATAAATTATTGATCCGTCTTCGCTGAAAATTAATCTATCAATGGCTCCTGTGGGATGGGACGGGACGAGGGCAGAGTGCATAAAAAGCCACCAGGCGAGCCTAGAGGAGGAGAGAAACATGGGAGAACAAGCCACACGGCTCGAGAAGTGTCCTGGAACAATGTCAAATTTCTTACTTCAATATCCTGGCCACATCTGCCCAGTGTAGGCCTGCCAGCTCCTTTTCTGCTTCCAAGCACAACTCTTGGAAGGCAAAACCCTTCTTGAAGCAGGTGTTCTGTTGCATGCGGCAGATAGATTTGATTGGATTCTCTTATAGGAACTTTATCCCCCATTTAGCCAAAAGGTCCCCGGGGGAGCACGCAAGCACGTGCTCCCGTTGAATGAACCGGTTGCTGTTATGCTGCGTTTTTGCATTCAGAGTCATTCATTTAATGTGTTTTATGGTTGTTCTCAAGTAGCCGGCTGGAATGCCATGAAAACCCCTAAAAAGCAGAATCTACATTTCGGTATGCACATATGGAGGTGGTTGAGGCTCCATCGGTGCGGGTGTTCAAGGATAGGCTGGATGTCCACATGGTGGGCATGTCGTGAGCGGAGCCGGCTGGTGCCAGAGGTCAGACTAGATGGCCCGGGAGACCCCTTCTGACTCGCTCTGTTTCTACGTTTCTATGTACGAATGAAACAAATTCAGAGTATTTATCTTCAGTCAGTCAGTTTGGTTTTGTTGCTGGTCATCAGAGACATACAATATAATTGTGGAAATGTAAACATAAACTGAGTACTTTCTATCATATGTGGTGGACTTGCGATAATGCAAAAAAGTATTGGATTAAAATACATAAATGGCTTGAGGAAATGTTACAAAAATCCTTAGTTTTTAAACCTGAAGTCTTCTTATTAGGCACTATACCTGTTGATATCAGTAAACAAGAAATGTATTTGTACATGTATTTGATTTTACATGTAATTACTGCGGTGAGGATTGCATTTGCTCAATACTGGAAAAGTGAAGAACAACCCACCAGCGAACTGATCCTAAAAAAGATCTTGGTCTGTGCAGAAATGGATAGATTGACTGTCATTGAAGGAGAAAGAAGATATTGGTTTCTATCAAACTTGGGACTCTTTTTATTATTGGCTAGAGAAACGGGACTTCGTATAGATTTAAATCTGTTTTTAAGTTATCATAAATGGAAAAAAATGTGGGGACAGACCCAGCAGGTCCAATGTTTCTGATGATTGATGTTGTTTTTAGTTTTTCTTTGTTTTAGGGTTATAATTTTGAATAAAACGTATTATTAAAAAAAGAGACATACAATATAATTGGATGGAAATGTACCTTCTTCCATTTCTCTTGCTATTAACCTACATAGAGCGTGGTCAACATTTGGGGTTCTGCTCTGAGGGATGCTTGGACCATGGCAACAAGGAAGGGGACCTTTGGTGGTGGCCCCGCGACTGCAGACTACGTGCCCAGTGAGAGCCACTTGCTGCCAACACTTTCGGCCTTTAGCGCCAGCTTAAGACTTCCCTTGGCTCCTAGACATTTAACGGCATTTGTTTTTCATTGGTTCCTTGCAGTTTTATTGGTAATTGTTTTGAGAACTGCTCCAATATTTGAACGTTAAAGGTTTTATTTTGTGTTTTGTTATGATGCGACATGCCCAGGGAACTTCAGCTTTTGAACAGCACAGAAATGTAGCAAATGAATGGATAATTATTGTATGGTCTTCTCCCTGCTATACCATAAAGACTTCACTCAAGAAGAGACCTCTGCCTGGGGCATCATACAGATAAACATGCAATACATAACGGGCAGTATGTTCCACCAGTTTCTAGTCACAAATACGATTGTTCCCACCTCCTCCCCTCCAAATAGGCTATAGACAAAAACTGTCAAAGCAGAAAATGTTTTCTCTTAATGAGCACAATAAACAGCTCATTAAAGTGGGACATAATCAGACTTAGCAACATAAGTTTATCTTTGCCACAGATTCTCTCCCAACACAACTTAATGGGATACAGAAATGGGATGAGATCAAAATTCATTCCTGGTTCTCTGTCCAACATGCAGCTGCTTCTGTAGCCTGAAGAAGCAACAGAGAAAGAAACGCATATGCAGCCCAAAACAAGACCTCAAGCCACGCCAGATCATGCGCCAACATTTCTGCACAAAGTTCAGTAATATTTCATGCTTCTTGGCCAATGTTTGGAAGTCTGGCCAACCGCAACACAGGACAACAGTGAATGGTTCCGGTAAGAAATCTAGCATCCAGCATCTCCACAGGGTTTGGGGAGATTGGTTTGCTGTGAGTGTATACTTAATGCACTGTTATGGGAGAGGGGAGGAGAGGAGAGGAGAGGGAAAGAAGCTGCAGTACTTCTGACTGAGCACTAGCCTCTAATTACTGAAAAGCAAGTTAATGGCAAGGGCAGGGGAGGGTGGGCCAGAGGAGGGTGCAGCCTCATCAAAATGGAGCTGAGAAAGAGATGACAAAGCAAGAGGATTAGGCATGTGCGGAAGAGACCTCTCTGAATGTTCCCGCGACACCCCCTCTGTATTCTCTCGTGTTACGGAGTGAGTGGGAAAGGAATCAGGGCTGTGTTCCACAGGGAGTGGCTGGTGTAATCCGGAGTGCCAAGGGGAGCACGCTTCAGACGTCACCCCAGTAAAGCTCCATTGGCATCCCGTTCCCCCTTCCCACGTAAGTGCAAGGCTGCCCAGTCCATCCAGGGAGGTGTGTAGGTGCGCAGGAATCTGTGAGGAATCTGACGGGATCAGGGGCTCCAAATCTGGTGCACTTTCTACTCTTGGCCCTGGGAACTCTGTTCTGTCAACCGCTGTGTTGGTGCTGACTGGATCTGGCACATGCCAAGCACACAGACTTCTGTTTTTAAAACAAGTCATGAATTGCACGTCGATATATCTACCTGTAAGACGGGTGGCCATGCCCCCAAGCATCATCAAGGTGAATCGGAGCATTCCACCCAGCCAGAGCTTGAGGAATCTCCCGCCAGAGCTTCCGGTCCAACCGCTAGCAAGCCTAGCCTCCCAGGTAAGTGCAGGAACCACCTGTACTCAAAGGCACCAGTCAGTGCTCGCGACAGGAATTTCAATCCAGTGGGCATCTTCCTTTGCTGCCTGGTCTGCCATGCGCTCTGGGTTGAATGCCATTTTGCTGCAATCGAACATATTCTGGAGAATAAAACATCGTTTTGCTCCTCTCACACTTGTCGAGCTTAATTGAATGGTGTGTGACAAGCCTTGTATCCTTTGTATCTGTACATATTAAAGCCAGGGAGATTTGCACAAAATGCAGGCCACTCTGCAAATTTGTGCAAATTGCACGCATTTACAAAAATGTCACAGATCGCAGCACCAAGGCATGCATTTTCCATGTCATACGTGTGTGTGTGCGTGCGCATACAGGTGCCCCCTTGAGAGTTGCAGGCCATGACCCTTCCTCCTCCCTTTCCCAGTGTATTTCAACTACCACATACATGGCCATTTCTCCCACCCCAGAGATGACATCAGTGTCTTCTCTAACTTTGACGGACACAGAAACTTTGCACTGAGGGCACCGCCAAGGTAGCACCACTGGGTTTTGGACTGTAGGCTGGGGCCTTGTCCTCACCATCCCCGCCATGTGGCTCGCCTTCTTTTAATTAACTGTTTATCTTATGTTCCAGCCTTGTGTGTTTGAGTCTATTATTTTTTACTTTTGCAAAATTGCCTGGAATTTGCTGGAGGGCAGCATATAAATGCTTTAAAGGCATAAAATAAAGAGGTTATTTATGAATAATTCCTGGTTGTGATGTTCTATAGAAAGAGAGCTGGCATTTGGATGAAAAATAGAGTACATTTGTGGCAGGGTTTTTAGTAACTCGCAATAACAGCGTGACTCAGCGTGATTAGCCACAGCCCTGCAAATGTTACACAAAATTTAGTCCTCGCAGTTGGACTCAGCTGCTTGGATGCCCTATGAAAACAACTGAGGAGCCGTGGAGGGAACCAAACATCTGGACTGGATCAGGATTCATTGCCTTAGCAGCACCTTTAAGGGGTGCTGGTGGAGATCTGAGCTCCCCTGTTTCCCAGAGCAGTCAGATGGGTAAATATGGAAGTGGGCAGGCTCTTCCATAGTTTGGAAGAGTTTGCGGTTGGGATGAGGGCTTGGCTGTGGATCACTCTCCCAGGGAACTGCGGGCTGGGAACCAGCCCAGCCAGCAGACAGAAGAGAAGCCCACACCACTGTGCCAACGAGAAGCACAGCTGAGGTGGAGTTGGGGCAAAGGGTGAGTCGGAAGGGAAGGCAAGCCAGAGGCATGGTCAAGGAGCAAGCCAGGGGCAGGAAGTGCAGGACAGACAGCGCCAGGAGACATGATCGCAGAGAGAGTCAGGAGCTAGGAGCTCCTCAGCCCTTCTTGTGGGATTGCATTACAGAGGGAATGGAGGAGAAAATGTTGAGGCGCTCAGGATCTCTCATATCCTGCCTCCCTGCCCCTTGGAAAGCTTCCTTTCCACCTCTTCTTAGGCTGTTTTTCCAATCTCTGGTCCCTTGCAAGCCATCAGAAAGGGGGTAGAGGAAAGGGGGTAGAGGAGATCTCCAACTCCTTCCTCTGATGTCTGAGCATTGTCTCAGGCTTCAGACAGGCTTTTCTGAGCAAAGTTATGGTTGCATCTTGTTCAAAGGATCTATGTGAAAACTATTTTTGATGTTCTCATTTTTAAGGGCTACTTAAAGGTGCAATCCTCTGACTATGGAAACGGAAATCAGGTCCACCATTCCTAGAATTTCTTACGTTTACCTTCAGTCTCATAGTTTTAAGATTGCACCTAAAGACTATGAACCCTAATATCTGGGACCTCCAATATGGAGTCATTTCCACACAAAAAAGAGCTAAAAATGCTCTGATTTTAGAATGAGGAAGCTTCTTGTAGGAGCTTGCCTGGCCTGCGGACTCATCAGCTGAATAGCCCACTCAGAATCAAACAGGGGGCATTGTGTTTAGAATGAGATCTGTCCTGTGTAAGGTATTAGGACTGTACCTCTAACAATAACAACATTAATGACTTCCTGTTAAGCTCTGGGAAGAGCAA
This sequence comes from Varanus komodoensis, assembly GCF_004798865.1. Taxonomy (NCBI): domain Eukaryota; kingdom Metazoa; phylum Chordata; class Lepidosauria; order Squamata; family Varanidae; genus Varanus; species Varanus komodoensis. Next base: position 1,064,451 of record NW_025335873.1, on the reverse strand, counting down.
CCCCTTGGCCCCAAGACAGCACCCAGATGGTCAGAGGAAAGCATGCCACCCCTGGATCTGGGGATACATCCTCTGAGGCCGCCCTTAACATCAGGGGGTTTAGTGGGTGTTCTGAGGGGCAGGGAATGAAAAAGACCAGCAGCAAGATGCAGCATGTCCAGCTGGCACCTCCAAAATTTTATTTATATTTATTTATACATGTATGTATAGGCCACCTATAACTGCCGAGGCCCTTCCTAGGTGACTGAAAGGATGCCAAGATTTGGCTGAAATGACTGTTATGCAGACTGGGGGCGTATGGAGGGTTCTGGGCACTCCTGCTGGCTTGCACTCAAAGATCAAAGGATCACTAGCAAATCTAAGAATAAGACATGCCTTTTAGGTCATCTTATGACTGCTGTTTTTCAGTGTGAAGCTCCAAGCATATGTCTAATAAAAATGAAAAATGGATCAACATTATTCCTCCCTTCCTTATTTCCATTAGTACAAAACCAGAACTGAATCCACCTAAAAGCATTTGGGTAAATGCTTTGTTTGAAGTGCATTGTTCAGGTACAGGCAGGTGCTTTCCAGCCAAAGGCTTTCCAGATACTAAAATGATAGTTTGACAACACTCAGCAAAGGCCAGTCACAAATCTCTGTGAAGGCATTTCATACATTCCTTTCAGTGCCATCTATATTCACAAATATATGATACTTTCCCCTGAAATAAGACATTTTTAAAAACTGGAGAATGGTTTTGAAAAATTCAGGGAACTGCAAATAAACGGGATGGCTTGGGTTGCTTCTTGAGCCAGGAAGTGCAAACTAGGTAGGCTGGCATGCTGGAGGGGGGCCTTATTTGTTTTTTGGCGCCAGGCTAAGACCTTTTTATTTAAAACTTATTTTAACTGTTAATTATTTATTAACTAGGGGTTTTTTTTTAATTAGCCGAGAATGCACTGAGGGGGATGTTATTTATTGTATAATTACTTATTTATTTTATTACTTCTGTATTTATTTATGTGTTGTGAGCCGCCCCGAGGCTTTGTTGTGATGGGGCGGCATAGAAATGTTTTAAATAAATAAAAAATAAATAATAATGAAAACCAGACAAATTTTTATGCCATGCTTGTGCCCCCCAAGCCGAGTGGAAATGAGCCAGCCAAGCTTGGGGAACTCTCTGATGGATGTAGGCCTGTTCCTACATCTAGGGAGAGTAAGGAAGAAGTCTTGGGCAGCGGATGCGGAGAGGCGGCAGTCTGCTTCGGGTCCACAGGAAAAGGGGAAGCGTCAGGCTGCTTGCCTTCGACAGAGGGCCACACAAGCTCTTTTTGATGTGCACACACCCATCAAGAAGGCCCTATACCATATCCCAGAGGAAAGTCCAAAACTGCAGGCAGCTGCATCAGTCCAGGTCAAAGAACCAGTGCCAGTTGTTCTAAGGCCACCAGAAACAGGTATTTTGGTTGGGTTCCAATGATCAGCAAGAAAAGAAGCCGCAGTGCTTTGTACACAGGGGTGTTGCTTGTGCCATGCAAACCTGGCAAGGTGTGCTGTGGGGGACGGGGTCTGAGGCAGGTCGGAAGTCCCCCCACCCCAAGTAGCAGAACAGTTTCAGGTGACATGGGAAGCCACGCACTGTGTGGGTCGTTAGGCAACCTGTGCAGCATGCGCCTTGACCGAAGAACGGTACACTGCCACCGAGCGCACAGCTTTGGGGAGGGCGCACATGGAGTGGTGAGAGAGGAAGGGGACACCTGCCTGGCCAGCTGAATCAACCCTGGCTGTCAGTGGGGTGAACGATGTTGCAGCCAGGTGACCCTCACGTCCAGCAGCATGTATCTGGGACATGCAGGGGCAGGGAAAAGAAGCCAGCAGGGTCTGGCCACAGGGCCTTATGCACCCATTCCAGCCCAAGTCAGCCCTGCATGCTTTGCATTACCGCAGGAAAGAACACACAGTTACTGGGCGCATCCATTCGACACACCACCCAGCTCTTGTGGGGCCACAACTAAGTGCAGGAGGGAGACGGAAGCCCACAGGGCACGGCACAGGACGTCCCCGTCCCCGCTAAGAGAAAAAGAGCAGCATGGCTGCCCTGCAGGTCTCGGTTCTGCTATGCCACTGCACAGGTAGCAGGACGTCCTGGCCGGCCAAGATCTCAAGGCAGCTTCAGCAGCACAAGCAGCATTTGCGGCTGGAGTTTCTCGGCAATGTCCAGTATGTGTTCACTGGAATCCCCAAGCTCTTACGAGAAATACTTCTTTGCAACCCAAAGAGCCTTTGGCTCTCCATTGCTCACCCATTTGCCCTTCTGCGGCTGGAGGCTTTGAGCCGAACACCCTCCTTTGAACATCTATTTCTGAATCACTTTGGCTAACCTGCCACCCCCTTCTGTCTGAAGTCTTGCTGTACAGGGAGGGATTCTTTGATCGTGTAAAGATTTCCGATGCTTTGGGATTAAAAACACTCTCACCTCATCAAGCACAACAGTGAAAAAGGAAGGGCTGTATGAAAGGAGCCGATCAAAGGGGCCGTCTGATGCCTCCCACATCCTGTCGAAGTAGGATCGATTCCAACATGACTTGCTATAAAATGTGGCAGAGTATTGACACCCCGGAAGAGAAGTGGTCCCTTTTGGGCCTCTTCAGGGTGGGGGACTTTCAGGAGGGTCGGAGGGGAAGGGAACACATGAATTCTTCCTGCTCCCCACTGCAAAGCTACAGAGCACCAGAGGGCTCAGGTTTGGGGCTGATTGCCAGAACTAACCCCCTGCAGATAGGGCTGGGAACAACTCAGAGCAAAGCCATGGAGATCAACTGAGCGAATCAGACCAATGCTAGGAGATAGATCGCTATTCTGTGCTATTCTAGATATTTTCCAAACCCTCTTTTAGGACTGGGATAGCTCAGGGGTCAAATCTGAGCTGGGGTTTCCCGGATCACCATGCTCCCTGTGGATGGCCTCACCAGTTTCTTGGCTTACTGGGGGGGGGGGGGGAACCCTGCAACCATTCTCAATGGTTGAAGTGCCTCTCCCAGGGGCTTTGGCCCTGGCAGGAAGAGCTTCACGTTAAAGTGTGCTGGCCTTTTTGGTGTTTTGGGCCTGCCCCTTTTGACTTGGCTCCACCCACCACTGGAATGCAGTCCCAAGAGCTTTGCCAAAATGGAGTTGGGTTCTTAGGCTGAAAGATATTCTGCTCTCTCGATGTAGAAGCTCCTGCCCGTGTCAAATGTTGATCATCTCCAGGTAGGCCTGGGAAAGGCAGCTCTCTCAGAAACTCTGGAGAGCCACTGCCATTTTAGCACAGACCACTCTTCCCCAGCCTCACAGGGATGATGGAAACTGTGGCAAACAGTGGGCAAATGTACCCTTCGGGGGCTCCCTGAGTGGGGAACACCAGTACAGACAGTCCTGAGCAAACTGGATCAATAGGCTAGGGCACCAGAGCATCCCAAATGCCTACAAGTTGGGAGCGAAGGAGAGCCCCTGCAGGTCTCTTTCCCAGTGACCCCCCCCCCCACAGTAGACCATGCCATGGTTGGATCCAGATGGATGCTGGGTCAACTGTGCTGATGGAAGTGGGCTTCCTCACTCCTGCTCTCCATGGCAGCCCCTCCAGTCCCCTGAAAATGCTGCCTGGAGAATTGGTAGACCCTGTTGAATGGGGTAAGCTGTGTGGAGGAGGAGGAGGAGGAAAAGTGGGCAGAGAGACCTGCTGTGAGTGCTGTCCTTCCTTGTGTGGAAGTAGCATCCATTAGCAGAAGGTGGATACTGGATGCAAACACTTGTTTGGATGTGCGCTATGGAAACCACATCTATTTTAATTAATGATGATGATACGGCCAAAGATAAAACCAAGTGGGTTTATCTTGACATTTTTAGCACCCAGCCCGGTTGGAAATTAGGCGGTTTCCATTGTTCGGAGAAGAACAAAAACAGCACACCAGCTGCATGTGAGCAGAGCGTCCCTGTGCTGGCCTCAAAGAGAGGACTGGCTAAGCCAAAATGAGGATGAGAAGAAAAGAGCACGCAGCATCCTCTATTTTCTGCTGAACTACTGGGAGCCTCGTGGAAGGACCCCTGCTGGCTTCTGAAGGGCCTCCTCTGGTCCTCACCTATTGACTTAGAAACATTTACGAGAAAAGCTGCCCATTCTTGTTCCCAGCTGTGTGTCTCTCTTGCAGCTCCAGGCATCGCTCGGCTGAGCTTCTCAGCATCCTAAACAATGCTTGCCTGGATATTGTTAAGCGGGTACTTGGCTCCTGGAGGAAAGGGGAGAGGAAACCTAGCCTTTAATGGCTGCGTGAAGCACAGTGTGGAAGGGGGAAGCGGGCAGGGAGGGGCAGCAGCTTTGCATGCAGGACGTCCGTGGATCAATGACTGGCAGCTCCAGGTGCAAGACGGACAGCCTGGAAAGACAGATGCTGCTGGACAGAGGGAGCAGCCCTGCTCTCCTGGCCTGGGCCCTGCACCTGCTCTGCTCTTGGAGCAGGTCTGTGGGTACCCCAGGTGCCTCCCTGGCACGGGCCCCCCACCTTTCCAGAAAGCGGCGAACTGAAAGAGCCATTCTTCTGCCAGGGCCAGGGTCAGGGGGAGGCATGGGGAGCACCTCCCAAGGGCCTACAGCCAGTAGGGATCTGCTAACAAGAACCCCACCCCACCCGAGTTGCTCCTTCCCGTCCCCATTGCAATCTGCCCCTTTCTGTGGCCCAGGCAGTGGGAAGGAGCAGCTGGAGGAGCCGTGGCCAATGTGGCAGCCACGCAGGGAAAGCAGACAAGTGGCCAGAGAGGCTGGCGCCTGCACCCGGGAGAAGGCAGAGCAGCTCGAGGGAGGGGAGCTGTGGGGGGATCTTGCCAAGGGCTCTAAGCTCTGTGTTCCATCTCCTCCCCACCAGCAACAGGGGTTCATGGCCCATGGGCGTGAGCGGGAGACAGGGAGTCTGGGGTCCCGGTGGGGCAGCATCCAGGTTGTACAGAACCCTGTTCAGGGGTCTCTTGGATGACAGGTTGTCATGGGGGCCCCTTGCTGGGACCCGTTGGGCTCCGGCTAATTGCACTCTTTCGCCTCTGGAGTCTCCTGGAGCCGGGGAGGGGGGCAGTGGCCCCATCTGCCGCTGAAACCGGTTCTGGAGGAAGACGAGGAAGGCAGGGAGGGAGAAAACGTGCACTCGGCCCCACTATTATCTCCGATCCAGATCCAGGCACGATGGGTTCCCCATGATGACCTTCGCAGCATTTGCTTTCAGGTAGACTGATGGCCTGGGATGCAACCTGACGCACTCCTCTTGTGCATGCTTACGCAAAAGTAGGTGCAGCTGTGTTCGGTGGGCTTCCTCTGCAGGCCAGGGCAGGCAGGAAGGCTGCCCAAACATCAGTCCAAGAACTAGGTGACTAATCAAGGGCAGGGATGAGGGAGGAAGAGAAATCTTGTAATGGTTGACAGCCTTCATAATTACTAGTTACTTAAATTTTTCATTATGTCTGGCTGAGTAGCTCTTATGCTCTTAGCGCAAGAATGCTGAGCACAGGCGTCCATCATTTTTTATGACACAGATGAAAAAGAAATGCGTTAGGGAGGAGATGAGGTGCATCTTCTTCTTGGTGTGCATGGGGTACCATTTGACTGATTGCGGCTGCCCTGTGTGTTTTTGCCATCCATAACGAGCTGTGAAGTTCAGGCATGAAGATTAAGAGGGAATCTGTTAAGATTATAACACTGAGAGCAGACCAGGCAAGAATTAAGAGCTCACCTGGCAGCATCTGATGCTGAGAGGGGAAAAGACACGCCTTCATTATTGGAACGAGTGCGGCAAGGTGGCCAAGACTGTGAGCTGCGAGCCAGGAGCTCCTGGTTGAAATGAAACCTCAGCTATCTATCTATCAGCAGCTACATCCTCACACCTGTCCCTGCCATGTCCAGTTTGGAGGTAAGAACATGGCCTGCCTCGAGAGATGCTGAAAGTTTATGTGAGGTGCTTTGAATACCTGGAGATGTCCAGGGATTTTTACAAGAGGTTTCTATCATGCACTCATCTTTTCATGGTGTTGGAGGAGAGCTTTGGGTCCTGGATCCAACCAAGCCAGACCTTGCCCTGGAAGCAGAAACAACAAAGCTGAAGCTGTTGTACTTTGGGCATAACCTAGGAAGGCAGGACTCCCTGGAGAAGGCGATCATACTAGGGAAAGCTGAAGGAAGAAGAGGAAGAACAAAGATGAGCTGCATTGACTCCCTAAAGGAAGCTACAACCTTGAGTTTCAAGAATTTAGAAGCACTAAGTGAGTGTGTTTGTGTGTGAAGATCAGTGTAGATGGTGTGTGTCACAGCTCAAACAATATATGTGGCTACCTAAATTCTGCACCCCCGTAAGACCATTAACTCCAGAGTCTAAAATACTTAACAGTGGTATTACCTATTCCCTGCCATTTTTCTACTTCCAGTTTCAGCCTCCAAGGTTATTTTTTTACATTTAAAAGTACAAAACATGCATTGTGTCACATCACTATCGTCAGTCCTGCAACAATATTCCAGGTTTTAACAAACCTCTTACAATCCCCCATCCAATCTTTTTTCCTAGAAAATTGCCCAGTTGCATTTTCTTTTCTTCTGAAAAAATGCAGAGACAAAAAGAGTTTGGTCAGTCTCAGGAAATTTAAACAAAATGCACGAGTTACCATTCCTTCCTTCTGCTGCAAATGACTTCCCCAGCTAAATGGCTATTTTCTCCCTGGACTTCAGACAAGCCCCCGAATATTACACTCCCTCAAACGTTTTACTCCGCAACATACAAACATTCCATATCCCTCAATGCCACATTCGGGCAAAGCAAAGCAAACCAAGCGCCTTCTTAAAATGCATAACCAGCAAGAGCATCACTCTTGGTTCACATCACACCTATTTAAGAGGAAGAATCTGAGAATCAGGCCAGGGCATCATGGATTTCTCCTCTAAGACATTTCACAAAAAAGAGAAACAAGTATAAAAAGGGGTCTGGGTGGCTGTTTTGATCTTCTTTTGACTCAGAAAAGACGCTGGGAGCATGAGCCCTGCCTGCATACTGGGGAAAAGAAGTGTTTTTTTCTTTTTTTAGATTATTTGTCTTCTTTCCCACGTTGCACAAACAGGGCTTGTGTGCTGTGGTGCTGGCAGTGAGAAAGATGCTGTGTTGGCTGCTCGTTCTCAAGGGCTGCTGGCTGGGCTGCAGAGGAATCAGAAATGTGCAACGGAACCGGGGAGAGGCTGGGAAGGTGGGCCAAGAGTTGAGAGAAGCAGGCCTCTCCTCTCAAGGCCCGACTCCCCACGTGGGCAGGGAGCAGCCAAGAAGCCCGGCTGCTGGGAGGGGAGCTGGAGCAGGGGGAGCTCCTGGTCGCAGGTGAGGTGAGCACGGCGCTTGCCCCAGGGACGCGGCATCCGCAGAGGAGCGTGGGCCAATTAGAGGATCGGCGCAGGGAGAGGAGGCCTGCTCGCCTTCAGAAGGCCCCTCCAGAGGGACGGGCCCAGGCATGCTCATAAGGAGAGTTCCTGGAGGTGATCACTAGATTACTAGCAGTTTAACAAACCACTCTGTGCATGCTCAGAGATTCATTCTGATTGCTTTGTGCATTTGGGTCAGTAAAGAACGCTTTGCAAGGGAAACAGTCAGTGGCTTTGGATGTGTGAAGGAGGAACCCCAGTTCATGGCATGAAGTGCTGCAAGATAACTTCCAAGCTCAGTCAGAGCAAAATGCAAGGGAGTGCCATGAAAACATGGGAGTTGCACAGAAAGAACTATCCAAGGTTTTGTGCCAAGAATGGATCCCTATTTTAGGCTCTTTTTCCTGTGCGGTGGGTCTATTCATTTGAAAGATAAGCCTTCCAAATGGTCTGCATTTAATGTTCTGACTTGGATTCCATCTTTTTTACTCCATGCCAGTCTGCTAATTGACTGCTTCTGCTTTTGCTTCTGAACGCTGATGAAAAGCAGTGCAACAAATGACCTTAACCCAGAGTCTGTAGCCTGCCACATATTAAAGAGCAACAAACCAAGTTTTCTCCCTTTTTGATCACACTTTTTTTTTTTCAAATACTCTGATGCTTGGCAGGAAACAACAGCACCAATCAGCACCTCTGGTTCACAAACACCGTGCACAACATCCACAACTCTGCCACAAACTTTTGCAGACAGCACATTCTGATCCGCATTCCAAACTCATCAAGAACGCCGCACAAAGGAGCCAGAAAAAATAGCAAACCTCAACCACAACTTTCCAGGCAGCAGCCTGCACTCCCTATCTAAGTCAGGGTTCGGCAAGTGGCTGAAAGAATTTTTTCAATAGAAATGGATAAATAAAAGCTCAAACCCTCTTTTCTCTTTTTTCATTTCCTCTTGAATAATAACACCCCGGCCCGCCCAGCAGGGATACTGTGAGAATGCAAAAGAGAGGGAGATGTTCTTTTCTGTCCAACTGCACAATTTCAAATTAAAGCAGCCTCAAGAGGAAATTACAGTTAGCTGGGATCAAGGGTGCGTATGTGAACCTACTGCACCTAAGCCAAGAAAATGCTGAATTAAAACCCCAAGCCACTTCCGGCAGCAGAATGCATGGCTCCGTTAAAGTCCTATTGCATCCAACTTACTTCCAGCTATGTGCATGCACAGGATCTTAGCTGAATACTGGGACTTACCACCCGTGTATTGATCTAATCAGAATATTTACATCCACCTTGCAAGGAACCCAAGGTCACCCACAGGAAACCCCCCCCCCCCCGCATCTTATCCTCACAACCACTCTGCATTGGGTCGGGCTGAGAGTCAGGGACTGGCCCAAAGGCACCCAGTGAGCCAAATGGCCAAACAAGGACTAGCACTTCAAACCTGCGGGCTGTAGTCTGCCAGCATCACGCATTCCCCACCTCTGTTCTAAAATGTCACACACAATGCAGAGGACAGAGGTGTGCTTTTCACAGATGCCGCATCAACCAAACATGTAGCGCTCCAAGTGTGCTTTGGCAGATCTTTTTTCAAGTGGTAAATAGGAATCCTGGGAAGGTTTTGCTGGAGTTGAGAAAGCGATCCCACAGTGGCAAGCTGGCTCTGCCACTCATTCCTGGGGAGGGAAACTTGCTTGCATGTGCTCTGCCCTGCTGGTTCAACACTGGTCCAGTCCAGCATTCCCCAGGTTTCTCAGTCCTGTGTGCAAATGGGAAAGTGCCACTGGCATCTCCAGAAAATTGCTGCCATGGAGCATGGGGTTTGTCCCATAATGCCTGCCATGGAAGTTGGGCTAGTCAGAAGTGCACCAAAGAGGGCAGGGGGAAGGCCAGAGGCTGGGAGGAAGAAGGAAATGGCCAAAGGAGCAACGGGGAAAGAAAAGGCAAGGGGAGCGGCCAGGATGGTACAGTGTGTCCCAAACCTAGATTATGGAATACGCCCCCCGGGGAGGTTCGCCTGGCGCCGAGCCTGTATTCCTTTCAGCACCAGGTTAAAACCTTTTTATTTAATTATTTTAAAAATTAGCATTTTCAGTGATTCACAGTCACTTTGGTTTGTTTTGATTTATTTGTACTGGTTTTTGGCAATTTTATTGTATTATTGTTTTTACGGTTGTTGGTTTTAATCTTGTAAGCCGTCCTGAGATGCGATAGTGAAGGACAGCATATAAATGTTTTAAACAAACAAACAAACAAACAAACAAACATTTTTTTCAAAATACTTTTTGAAGGGGGCAGGAGGGCAGCGCTTCACAGGCCCCAGAAGAGGTGCTTGTGGGCACCCATGGGTGTTGGGCTGGGAACTTCGTCTCTGATCACCATGCATGGCTTTCTTAAGGAATCGCAAGCAAAAGGGATCAGAAAGACCTTTTACCAGAGAGCTGCCACCTGCTAGAGGAGGAGGAGGAGGAGGAGATCAGCTGGGTCACAGCCTGACCTAAGTTGATTCACAACAGTAGCAACCACCCACAGGCAAATATGCAGCGTGGGGGAAGTGGTGAATCCCAAGTAGCATGTTTGGGTTCTGGGTCTGCAAAGTATCGAGATATCCAGGATGGACACATCTGGAATAGTCTCACCTGATATACAGCAACTACCTATCTTCCAGCTTGAGATCCAAACTCCTGCTTAGAGAAGTTTTCAGTCCCCCATGCCAGTAAGGATGGGAGCAAAGGAAAGTTAGTTTAAAGCCCTTTGAGACCTCTGGAAAGTTTCAGAAAAGCTGGGAGACCATCCACTGATCAGTGGTTGGGGGAAATTCCCATGGGACATGTGATGGGATCGTGAATTCATTGGCCATTTTTCCACAGCAAAAATACAGACTCAAGATCCATTTGGTTTTAGCAGGGCCGCTATTTAGACCCCTTTTAGCATCCATGGGGCAGCTGCACATTAAGGTGGACATGCTTCTGCGTGTGGTTTGTATGGAAAAATAAACACACACCAACCAAGCACCACAGCAGCTGGAAAAGCAGAGACCTAAAGGCCCTGGGTTAGAAAATTAAAAGTTGTTTGCCATGGCTTGATGGCTTAATCAGTCGATCGATATTTTTCCCAGGGCAGGCAGGGAAGGAGCGGCAAGTCACGATGAAAAATACATGAGGGGGCAAGGGAGACCCGAGAGCAGAAAATTAAAAAGCCAGCCTGCTACATTTGTCCAATACCAGCAGAGAAATTAAAGTGGTTTGGGGGTGCATGAGCGCCTGAACTCTCATGCTTGTCGGTAAAGAGGGGAGGAAAGGAACTGAAAATGGACTGCACACCTGCAGAGTTCCCAGCGTACAAGACGCTGCTCATGTTAATTGCTTTCTTGAAGATGCATTTGGCAAGTTGTAGCATTTAAAAGGTCGGTATGAGCAGGAAGAAAAGGGGAAGGAGGGTTTTTCTTTGTTTAATGGGAACCTACTGAACACCCATCTAATGCACTTGATCCAGCTAGAAAAGGAAATGCTGAATTGATGGTTGCAGGCGGGTGGGGGGGGCGGTCTGTGCAGCCTGCCAACCCCATTTTCATGAAATGGAGATAGCCCTCTTCCAATGCACTACATACAGGTGATATGGCCTGGCAAGACTGGCTCACGAGTGATGCAGCAGGGTCATTTCCTGGGAAGGATGGAAGGTGAGCTGAGGCAATGCAGGATTCGAAGAGGGGCAGTAGGGTAAGGTCAGTCAGAACCCTGGACAAGTCGCTGGCTGAAACTCACCCATGAAGAAGCCTTTTGCTGGCTGGCCAGCTGGGCCTGCTGTTAAATCGCCCCCTCCCCCCCACACACACTTCTTAAAGGTATATTGCCTGATTCTGGGTCCACTGCCACATGGAGATCGTGAGGGCTGCAATGGGAGGGAGCTCACCACGTCTGAAGAATCGGCTAAAGCCAAGCCCTCTGGCCGAAAAGACCGAGGAAAAACAGATGCTGGGTCACTGGATAAAACCTTCTCCTCTGAGCTGTCTTGGAGATTGAGCCTGGAGAATATTTGCCCATCCTTGGTTCTCTACTGCAGTTCACCCCTAGCATGTGGCATCGATTCCCAGCAGAGAAACACCCACAAGGCAATTTGCAAAAGCATGATCCTCTATTAAGCTTTGAGAGCCTCAAATCGCTTGCTTTTCTGACATGCAGGCGCTTACCATCGGTTTAAGATCTTCTAGTTTACCAAGCAGCAGCAGCAGCCAGGTTACAGGATACGAGACAGCGGCAAGGTCTACATTTCCTCTTCTTTAAAGAAACCAGAATGCGAAAAACAAAATGCTGTCCTCTGGAAATATTCCAAGGATATGATTAGGATGCAGAATTTTCTTCTACACTTGTATTGTTATTTCAAGAGAAACACCCTTGGCAAGGGACCCTTGGAATGATTTTTGCAATACTTTTTCACTTACTGTCCCAGTCTTATACTTCATTATACCTCAAGCATTGCTCGCCTTGATTGTGAACTGGTTAAACAGAAAGAATTGAACTGTTTCCAGGCAGTCTCAGGATGAAATGTGAAAGATGAGTAGATTTCTCACAGGAGCAAGTTACCAAAAGCAAATGTTCTAACCAAAATGTGCTTGCCTCTGCCTACAGGGCTTAAAATGAACCCTGAATCCTCAGTGCAAGATGTAATGCAAGGAAAGTCACTTAACCTCTCAATAAACATCCAAGTTTCAACTTCTCTCACTGTCAAGATGATCTTGGAATCTTTCTGGAGCCTTCCCAATGGATGCTGTGACTAAGGATGAACAGAACAGTCTCCCTCTGGCCTATACCAATTTTGCATTCATAAAGCTGCCCCATTAAGCTTTGATTTTAAAAAGCCAACATGAAAATCTGCATTTGAATACACATTTCCCCACAAATAATGTATTTATGAATGTACCTTTTCTCCAAGTGCCCATTTATGATTGTATTTTCCCATAAAATATTGCAAAATTTGGAGAAGGAGACATTCTGAAGGACAAGTGTTTTGTTGAGCCAAACATCAGCTTGGAATGGGCAGAGGAGTCAGTTCACATCAGAAGAGACAAATGTAGAATTCATGAGGCAGTCATAGCTTTGACAGGCTCAGATTGTGAGCCAAGTTACTCAGCAGAATCGAGAGATGGGGACGGGAAAGGAAGGGAGGTGGTGTATCATTAGCTCTCTCTGTTGGAGAGAGTTAACCCCCTGGACAGTACTGGTGCTCCGATTCCCCTCCCTGCACCTCCCAGCTGGTGAAGAACTGCATGGGCTGCTTCCCTGAGATACTAACAGAAACCTCACAGGGGAAGTCAAAGGGCAGTCTGGGAAGGAGGGAGAGGAGGAGGGCTGGGTGATGAGGATGCAGAGTCTCTTTCTCTCCATTAGAAGGGTCAAAGCTACGTGGAAAAGCTAGCAGTCAAGACCATGACTCAGGATCTGTGATGAAAGCAGCTGAATCTTCCCATTAGGATTCAAGGCAGAGTTATGTATCCAGATCTCCGCTTTTAACATCATGCTTGGTCAGATTCCTCTAGTTTTAGAACCCCTGTCAAAAAAGCAAAGCAAAGCAAAGCAAAGCAAAACAATTTAAAGCCCTAAACGGCTTAGGGCCAGGTTATCTAAAGGAACATTTCTTCCCTTATATGCCTACTCAGACCCCGAGTTCTTCATCTGAGGTCCTTCTCAGAGAGCCACCTTTAAAGGAGATAAATAGGGTGGCTACTTGGGGAAGGGCCTTTTCAGCAGTGACACCCCAACTTTGGAAACAGCTCCCCAAGGAGGTGCACCTGGTATCCACCCTTTATGCTTTCTGGTGCAAGACAAAAACCTTTTTATTTATCCTTTTTATTTAAACCTTTTTAAATTATACTGTTAATTTATATTATTTTAAGGTAGTTTATGTTTGTGAGCCGCTTGGCGAATGGGGCGGCATAGAAGTTTCCTAAATAAATAAATATTTTATTTTTATTGTTTACCATTTTAATATTGTAATCTTTTAACAATATTAAATTTTCTTATGTTGTATTGCTGCTGTAACCTCAAACCAATTTGAGTGCAGCTGTTGTGGTCTTATTTGTGTACGTATCGCTGCCATTTTATTCTTGTGCATCATTCATACTTCATTTTAATTGTTGTTGTTTTATTTATGGGTACTATATTTGTGGTCTATTTTTATTTTGTGCACAGACCAGACAGTCATTTTGACTAACCGGGCAGTAAAGAAAATAAATAAATAAAACCAAACCAAGCATCCTTCCATTATAAGATGAGATGTTTTCCCATACGGATAAGTCTGTATAAAACCACCTGTTCTTTTAAGGAGTGGGAGTATTTAAAAATCATCAGCAATAAAATACATGCAATTTAATCATAAACAAACATGTAGCTGAATCCTAACTCTTTAGCCCCATCACGAAGGCTGATTTGAAGCATAATCAGTGGAACGTACTCCCAAATGCATGGCAGACAATATGCTTTGTATCAGAAGTTCGTCTGCCTCTGTAGGTTGGCTCTTAGACACCCCGTCATTCCTCTCCATACATCTGCTATTCACATAAAATGCTTGCAGATTTTGCTAGTGTTCCTTTTTACTACTGTTTTAGCAAAGGCAAAAAGGAATTTGTGACTGACTCTCTTCAAGAAGTACTGTGATGGGTTTCTGCTGGCTTCAGTTCCACAGATGGGGTGGAGAAGAAACACAGTCAAGCTTTATCCATGCAGGCTTTCTGATGGTACATTACACGCCTTCAGAACAGTCACTTGCTTTTGATAGTGAAAAAAAATGTACAAGGATCATCGCCCTTTCCCTACAAAAGTGGGAGCTGGGGTCCAGTTTTCTCATGTGATTTTTACTCTTCTTGCTCCCTACTGGCTTCAAACTAAGGAAACAGACAAAACGTTCCAAGTTGGAAAATTCAGTGTGCATTCTGCATGGCCAAAATCAATTATGCAAATTGAAATGCGGCTATCCTCTTTATTTATTTATTTACTTAGTCACACATTCTGTAATTTAGTTCTTCAAATTAAACATGTGCAAAAAGTGTTGGAGTACGACTGCCTGGCGACGGTGACACATGCGCTGTTGACTTCCCGCCTAGACTTCTGTAACGCGCTTTACGTGGGGCTTCCCCTGAAGACGGTCCGAACACTTCAATTGGTGCAAAATAGAGCTGCCAGGTTGCTGACGGGGATGGGGCGTTATGCTCACATGACTCCAGTCCTCCGTCAGCTTCACTGGCTGCCCATTGAAGCCCGGGCCCAATTCAAGGTGTTGGTGATGACCTATAAAGCCCTAAACGGCTTGGGTCCTGGCTACCTGAACGAGCGCTTACGTCTGTATATGCCCGACCGCCCCTTGAGATCTGCGGGAGAGTCCCTTCTCCGGGAACCCTCCATGAAAGAAATTAGGAGAGTAAGTACTCGGAGGAGGGCTTTCTCTGCGGTGGCGCCCAACCTATGGAATTCACTCCCCAAAGAGGTCTGCCTGGCACCGTCATTACTGATTTTTCGGCGCCAGGTAAAGACCTTTTTATTTAAACATCATTTTAATTGTTAAAATATATGATCTGGCCAGGGCAACTTCTTCTTCCTTCTCTTTTCTCCTCCTATATTCTTTATTTACTTATTGTATACTGTTAATTTTAATTTTATATTATTATGTTTGTAGCTCAGTGTATTTTTTGTATTTTTGTATTTAGTGGTAATTTATGTTCTATTGTATTTCAATGTATTTTATTGTGTTGTAAGCCGCCCCGAGGCTTCGGCAAGGGGCGGCATAGAAATGTTATAATAATAATAATAATAAAGAACAGTGCTGAAAACACATGTATGAAGGGTGGGTGCAGGGGAAGGAAAACGGCACAACTGGATTAAAACATGCTTGCAAAAATGCAGAGATTGGGTATAATGCAACAAAATGCATTTCGTGCAGAAACAAGAGAGAATGAACTTAAGATCAAAAAATCGAGAAAGTGAGGGTCGAATCCACTAGGGAAACCTGGAACCCTTCTTTTATATTGTTATTTATTTTATATTGTTAATTTTATATTGTTATTTTTGTATTTTATTGTATTTTATTTCTGCTGTGAGCCACCCCGAGGCTTCGGCAAGGGGCGGCATAGAAATGTTTTAATAAACAAACAAACAAACAAACAAACCCTCCAAACCTGGGGGTTTCTATCAAAGGTAGAAGGAATTACAAGGTAAAAACTGTCTGTGTGCTTCTCTCACCACACAAAACACTGAAGGTGGGGGGTTCTTATATGGGTATTCAGGGATTCAGGATTCATCTCCTCCCTGCCCTGAGAGCTGCAGTGGACATGGAAAGAACTGAGCTGGCAGGGGGAGAGCACACTAGAACTGACGTTCCAAATCCAACCCTGGCATACACTTCTGAGGTCCAAGTCAGAAATTTAGCCTTTCCTACAGCTGTCTAGGCAGCACCTAGTAGCTTTAGGATTGCACCCTAAAAGAAACTAAATGAATACATTTGCGTACATACACTTCAAAGAGAAAATTGTTCCCCGGGGACTCTGCTGTACGTAAAGTTCTATTAACAGAAGTATCCAGAGCATTACCTGGTTCAGTTGCAGAAAATGAGTTTCAGATACTCATTTGCTTTTCACTTGTAATAAGGAGGTGATGCCAGCTGGGTCTGGATCGTTGTATATTCCTCTTTGAGAGACAGGGCAGTGCCAGCATTTTTGAAAGAGGCAGTAATCAAGCTGCAAAGCACTCCAGGCTGAGGTTGCAGATCATCTCCAGGCATTCTTGCTTGAAGGTGATGTTCTAGATCCAATTCAGTTTGGAAACTGCCTTGGTTATCCTATGGGATGACCTTTCCCAGGGGAAGTGCAACCCTACTGATTCTCTTGGACCTCTCAGTGGATTACTTTGTCTGATCAGAAATCAGTCAACTCAAATTGATATATTCATACCTATCTAGTTCTAGGTGGGTTGGGTTACAGAATCATAGAATAGTAAAGTTGGAAGGGGCCAGAGGGCTATTGGGTCCAGCTGCCTGCTCAGTGCAGGACTCCCAGTTGCACCATCCCTCTCCGATGGCTGCCGAGCTGCGTCTTGAATGCCTCCAGGGTGGGAGAGCCCACCTCCTCCTCAGGTCATGGGTTCCATCGTCGTTTTGCTCCAACAGTCAGGAGGTTCTTGAAGTCCAGCCAGAATCTGGCTTCCTGTAACTTGAGCCCAACATTCCATGTTCTGCACTCTGGGATGATCGAGAGGGAGCCCTTCTCTCTCTTTAGTCAGCCCTTTTGCACTAATGTGCTCGCGCGCGCGCGCGCGCGCTCGCGCTCTCTCTCTCTCTCTCCACTCTTGACTGGGTTGGATGTCTTGGGAGGCGGTGGGGTGCTTTCCCTCCGAGCAACATTAAATGTGGGAGAGGGCTTCTTTGCCACCCAAGAGAAGACCTAAGTGGCTTCCCTTTGTATCACGTGATTCCACCCTTTCTTTTCATGGGACACATCCTTCTTTCTCAAGTCTTCCAGCTCTGCTTTGAGCTTCTGTGGTTTAAAAGACTGGGAAGCAACACAGAGATCCTTTGCAATCCCCTTTCCTAGCAAAACACGAGAGAGGCTGCTTCCTTCCAGCAGTGGTGCCAAACTTCTTGTGGGGGATTTATGGGTCC
Source organism: Varanus komodoensis (assembly GCF_004798865.1). Classification (NCBI taxonomy): domain Eukaryota; kingdom Metazoa; phylum Chordata; class Lepidosauria; order Squamata; family Varanidae; genus Varanus; species Varanus komodoensis. The sequence continues at coordinate 1,047,413 of NW_025335873.1, read as the reverse complement.
TCCTCAACCCTGTGGGGGCGGGGGGGGGCACACCATGAGCACAATCCAATTTCCTAGTCTGCCAGGACAGGAACCCTTTCAAAATCTCATGTCTAGATCAACACCACAACTTCTTCATAGTAATAATAAAAAACCCAGAGCAAAAAGCATAGTTGCAAAATAAAAGCAAGTTTTTATTGCTTTTTATTCAGTTTAATGTTTGAACCTCCTCTTTCTGCAAATAAAAATGCTCTATAAAAAGAGAGAGACACACAGTAACCCCTTAAAGAGGGGACAGACAAAACAAGTACAGATGGACGGAACCAGGATCCAAGAGGGAGCTAAATATCAACTTTTATTCAAACAAAAATAGCTGCTAGACTGCAGAGTAATTTGGTGACAAAACCTATATGGCAGATCCCTTTAAAAGGCATCTGGAATTTGTGACAAGCAATGATGCTGATTGATCCCAATGGACACTTCCCGACTGGAAGCCTGGCATTTTAAAAGATGATCACGGACAGTAACATCAGTCTCCTTTAGACTTCCTGTGCTTAGCTGAATTAAGTCAATACCAAGGAATGGGTAAGAATTACCCAGTGTCAAATGCTTTAGCCCTCTTTTCTGACACATGCACGCTGATCTTGGTAGAAGAGAAAATGAGATGACAGATATTTTGAAAGAAAACCCCAGTCCTTCATGCTTAAGTCTGTGCGCTACTGCCTGCACGTGTCATGGAACGCTTCCAGTGTCCGAAAATCCCGCCATGTGGGTGGTAGGCCATCCTGCAGAAACTTTCCACAGCGCTGGCACGGAGCCTGGAATAGCTTGATGTAACTTCTGAGCCAGGTCTAAAAAAGAAAAGGAGAGGAAGAAGTGAGGAAACCAGATCCGGACTCTCCCAATGTCAATGCTTCTGTTGAGACCAAAAATGCCGAGAGGGGGAGAAGTAGCTTGGCTTGAGCCCAGTGAAAGAGGGTGTTTAGAAGGAAGGGAGTAAGCAGAAAACCGCAAGGTCACAGTTCCGCAGATAGTCCACTTTGCTGGAATTCCTGCTCTCCATAAGCAGCAACTGAAATAGAAATTCCTGCCATGACAAGCAGGTCCTGGAGATCAAGAGGTCACTACACACAGCCAGAACTTCCTACGAGCTAGACCAAAATCAAATTCAGCTTGACCGCTCACTCAGAGAAGTGACCTTGTCAATATGAAATGCCGGAGTGGGCGACTTGTATGCAAAATGTCGGGCATTCGAGAGCCCAAATGCAGGAATACAAACCGTGCTGCCATAAAGTAACATTTCTTAGGCCTTTTGTCTGAGAGCTTCTGTACCTCTGCATCAACTGTCCATCATGCAGGAATGCAGGCCTGGTTTAATGAGCAGCATGTGCCAAAAGAGAAGCCCTCCAGGACTTTTCAGTAAATTAAAATATGCCATCTTTGTTCCTGTTTTTTCCAAGCAATGCACACAGCACTCACTGTGCAAAAGTTCGCCAACAAGAAAACTTTTTATTATGAAATTGTAACTATTAAAGCATGCAAAAAAATCTCTGCTAAGAAGAACAATACCAAAGCAAACAACCAACCACACAAACAGCAAAGAAGAAAATAATTGCTTGTACAACATCTGGAGCTCATGGTAGCCAATCCTATGCCATTGTATCTTAAATAGTTCCAGTAACTTTTAAAGAGGGGACCTGTATAGGACTGGCAAGGGATGTGGTCATTCCCCATACCAGGCCAGTATTTACTTCATTTATATTAATTTAATTAATAAAGAGAAGCTTCTTGGCCGTTTGGCCAAGATCAAGTGTAGAATTCATAGTGCAATTGAGAACAGACACTCCAGGAGGCAAGCACAATTGATGCTGGAGGAACTGGGGGAATGAGCAGGAACCCTCCAGGCGCGTGAGTGCCGGGACAGTGCTGGACAGCTCCTACCAGAAATTCCCCAGCTGCAGAAGGTTCCTGGAAGAGGCTCCACGCAGGCCCATCGCCTGCATTTGTGATGAATGGAAGCCACAAAAAAGAGCACAGGGGAGAAGGTGCTGCTTCAGGGACATGGTTTCCCGGCTGAAACCTTCACAGAGTGGCATGGGGTGTGGCCTGCTCACGTAACCCTCAAACAAATCCCAACCTAGCCACTAAGACCAGCTGGGAGCACTGCCCTGATTGTAGCGCCTGTGGTGAAAGCATAAACAAATCCTCATAAAATACAAACCACCAAGCTGTTCACTGTGGTGTGGATCACCTTGCACTGCTCAGCACCAAGGAGGTACTTCACGTACTGTGGATATCCTATGCGCAAAAGCTGGGCTGCATAAAATGCACAGGCACATCAATGCACGATCCTGCAGCAAGGGTCAGTTCTGGAGAAAGGTCAGTGTGCACAGAGCAACTTCAAAACACATCTGGCCTCCACGCGACCACCGTGTGACTCCGAACAGTAATGGGCTTAAGGAGAGCCAGCCATGAACAGCCGGCAGAGGGCTGGGCACTTCTGGGTGGCAGGTGCCGGGCCGCCACAGAGCGGTTCCTTTTTTCTGGCACTCCGCTGGTGGCTGCTGTTCTGCTCGAGGACCCGAGGCAAAACCGTACCGGCAGGCTGTGCATGGAGGGCTACCCACAGGCTACAGCGCGGGCAATGGCAGGGACCAGGCAACTGCTCCTCCATCCTTCGGACTCAACTTCAAACCTCCCAGTCCAAAAGGCCAGCAGTTACTGGCATCCTGCTTTCCCCATACAGGAACATGTGTGTGCGTGTGTGTGTGTGTGTAAAGTGTCTCTAAGGAAGCAGTCTGAACCCCAGCACTGTGCTGCAAGGTGGCATGTTTCTGAGCATTTGCTGTGAGTTATGGCCAAAATAAAAAAGTGCTTGGCAAAGTGTACATCTGAAAAATGTGCATGAAGTAGTGTGTATTTTTTAAAAGGCGTGTACAGCCCTACTTTAAACAATGGAAGAACAAAGTATACTCCTCAGTATGCAAACATTCTTGTGTGAACTGTGTTCCTGCAAAGCTTGCGATCTGATGGAGATGCACATGTTGAGGCGGAATTCAAGGAACCTCGCTGACCTTGCATTTGGTCAGTCCGCACATTCTTGGTGTCCACCGATGGCTCGCTCAGACTGGCAGCTCCTTTTCAGAGTCTCCAGCAGGATCATGGGGTCCCTGATCCTTTTAACCAGAAGCTCCTGGGATAAACCAAGGATCTTCTGTGCCGTGTGCTACAGACCCTGCCCTGCCTCAGTGTAAGCTGAAACATGGATCAACACTGCAGTATAATCTTCTACTCCAGCTGCAGTTTAATGGTTAGGCTTTGTTTTAAGAAGCACTCTTTCTACCCTCAGGGCCTTGGGATGCAGCAGGAGGGCTGTGCCTGAAGAAGATGCTAAGCAAGGTGCTTTTGAGGGCAAGGTTTTGCCCCTGAAGTAGGTCATGCCCAGTGTCCTATGTAAGAATCAACATTATATAACTCAATTCCCAGCCCAAGGAGATATGCAGCTTTTACAAAACAAGCCTCCTAAACAAGCAGATTCGTGCTCCGAAGGATGCTCATGAATCTTGTCATCTGAACTCCTATTGAATTATGTCGATAAGAGAAAATTGTTCTCTGAAGAAGAGGTCGGCCACATTTATTGAAGCGAACCCTTCTGCCTTTGTCTGAGCTCTCTCTCAATCTTGGCCTGTCAATAACTTTCCCCAAGAAGAACTAAGACCTTTCTAGGTGTAGAAGTCAAGACGGGGGGGGGGCTCATGCCATCCAACAGCAAAATGAAATGGTACTTTACTTTGGCTTGGTCTGACTTGACTATCATTACTCAAAAACACCGAGATTCCCTGAACCTTTAAAACAATACAAAGCTGAAGTGGGTTAAACTGCTTGCTTAAAATATTTTCAGGAAGTAGAAGAAGAGTAAAACAGGGAAGTCCTTCATTCTTGCCTGGATAATTAAGACGTCACTGCACCCTGTCAACCCAATTGCACACCTGACATGCGAGATGCCTATCATTATTGGCACTTGGGAGGAACATCCTGACTTTGCTTTGTTAAAAGTTATCAGTGTTTTAGAGAATCAATACCACAAACCTATGGCTTAGGCCAATGTGCCCACCCAGGCTCAATCCATTAATTTCCAGGTGCTTGCTGCAGAGTGGGAGGAGGCGCCACAATGTGCCCCTGCTTATCACAAGCGAACCTCCGTGTCACAGTCCTCTTCAAAGCCACATTCAAACGGAATTTAGTGAAGCAGCCCAGGTGGGTGCTAGGCGAGCTTTTCCTTGCTTCTCTGAGCTGCCTCACACTTGGTGAGAAGGTGGGATAGAACTATGGATATGCGTGTAACCTGTTTGTCCTTCAAGGGACTTAAGGTCTCTCTTCTTCAGCTGAAGGACACAAGAAGCTAGAAAGTTCCATCCATCCTCAACTCGTGACAACTCGGCAAGGACTATTCTGGAGATCTTGTAACTTGAGCTGCAGGGAACTGAACCTAGGACCTTTTAGATGTAAATACGCTTCTATCCGCCATCTGCAGCCCCAGCTGCAGGAAGCTGTTCTGTACTGAGTTGGCCCATCGATCCATCTAGGTTCTAAACCAAGTATTATAAGCATTTGATTCTCCAAGGCCTTGGGCAGAAGTCTTCCTATCTGGCTACCTAGATCCTTTCACTGGCAAAGAGCATCTCAACACCTGGCCCCAGGTTTTCTAGACTCGGTATTTTTGAATGGTAGAACTGATAAGATTTTCCAGTCTGTGCTGAATCATTCCCTTTCCCAGGCTGTCAATTGCTTAACCTAAATCCCTGGGACAGGGGTGCAGCGCAAGAGCTAAATTCCATTTTGAAGAAGTTCTCATGGGCTGGACTCCTGTGATGAGCAAAAGAGAGGGCTAAAATGCCAGCACTTCTTAGCTTCAACCGCTCATTTCCAGTAACTCAGCCTGAAGAGAGGATTTCGACCTTTAAGCCTGCACAAAGGCCAGGAAACGCTAAATGGGCGATGAGGTGCGCAGGGAGAGGGTGGTCAGCCGGAGAACCAAAGAGTGCCAAATGCGGATCTGTGGGCCTGAGGTTCTCCACGCCTCCATTAGGAGCAGTCTGTAGGGTTGAACACTCTCTAACCAGGCCTCACAGAGTGCAGCGCGCACGCGCGCACGCGCACACACACATGCGTACGTTACAGCAGGCTTGCTCACTGCCGCCCAAGCTCAGCATGGTTTCTTCTTAACCCAGGAAACGAAACCATGATTTGCAAAGCTGGTTTCAGTTCTTTTAGTCTCCTTCTAGTCAAGGACCTGCTTTTCCGTCTTTCCTGGAGCAAATTCTGCAGTAGAGAACAATGGATGGATCCAGCCAGCCAGGGTCAGCTTGCAGTTGCTTTCTACCGCTCCCACTTATATGGCTCCTCAGCCTACAATCCCCTTTCGGGCATGTTGGTCTAGCTTCAAGCACACAGCAGTGGCTTTCTCTAATATGTTCCATTCCTCCATCTCTTTTCATTCCTTCCCAGGTTCCCAATATCCTCCCCACACTGGAACTTGAGGCTGCAGAGTTGGGCCAGCAAACTCCCTGTTTGGTGGGAAGTCTCGCATGGACCAGCTAAGCATTTCAAAGCATAGGCCAAATCCCAAAATGCTACCCTCACTCACCCTGCAATTCCAGAGCAAACTTACCATGAAGGACCTCACCACCACATCCGGCATCTGCGGCAGCTGGTAATGCAGCAGGGCAGTAGTTGCGTGATCGGTTACCTGGGGAGAAAAAACTCATCAGTGGTGCTTTGAAATGGCTGCCCCTCATGCACCCCTCAAATGCCGCTCTTTCCGATGTATCTCCAAGGGTCTTTCTCAGTACTTGCATGGTAAAAATAAGAGGCCCTGATCATTTTATTTACCTAAAGCACAACTAGAAGTAGTAATTATTACTATATTACTTTACACCCTTCCATCCGTCCTCTTGCAAGGAACCTGCAGTGGCTTTCCAGGTTTTTCTCTAGCCAAGAGGGGACTAGAACCCAAATCTCACATGTCCCCATCCCACACTCCAACCACTATGCCACACAGGCCATGATGAAAACAGCGTGCTGATAAATCATAGAGGCTCCCAGGATTGGGCTTTCCTGCTCCTCCTGCTTGCTACAGTCCTCTCAGCCCCCAGGGCACTCGTGAGGGCCACGCAATCTCCCAGTCCTCCAGCTGAGGACAGAATGTGCGGGAAAGTACCACCTTCTTTTGCTCCTGCACCACTAGATGCGAGATGCATTTGCATTTTAAAAAAAGCATTTTCCAATAATAAGCACATTGCAAGTGTCGAGATATTTCATATATACCCCCACCTATCCTTAAGCGCCATCCAATTTCAAAGATAAAACAGCAAGCTCATCCCGAAATTACAGATGTGGAACTGAGGCTGAGAGATGGGTGCCAATCGCCAATAACAGGAGCTACCCACTAAAGCTGAAGCAGGGCAAGTCTTTCCTGGAGTATAACGGATGAGGATGTAGGCTGGCACTTCAGGTCCCCTTATCTGCAGCCCGACAAAGATCTGGCCAGGGTTATTCAGACAGTGGCCCAGCCTGAGGCTCACCTGGGTGAGGTCAAGTCAAAATTGCCAGAGGAGTTGAAAGCAGCAGCATCCATGGGGACCAGATTTCCAGGGGGCAGGGATAAAGCTGATAAGTTGGGCCTGGTAGAGGTCTGTAACAAATTTTTGGGAGAAATGAGACTTGACCTGGGTCTGGCCAGTTCACAGGTCAGATGCTGGGGACGATCTGCAGCACAAAGAATGTGTTTGGTCACTGAGCAGCAGCGATTTTCTTTTTCGAGTGGGCTGTGACTTAAAGGAAAGGCAGCCCCAAAATCAGTCAGTTGCAAAATGTTTACATGTTTATATCAGTCCCTTAGATCATGGCTAATTTTTTGAGCAACACTCTTGAATTAAGAGCAGCAGAAAGATTTCCGATATTGTTGCTAACATAGTAAGTGTTACTGAGGGAAAAAGCAGCACACTGCGATCCATTGAGAAAGCTGCTACATCAGGAGCTTGTATTTTAGGTTACGGCAGCAATGAAGTGGGGATTAATTCCCTCTTGGCTGTGGTTCCATGAATGGAGTCCATGCTTGCTTTGTGGAAACAGTGAAAAGCCAAGCGCTGCAGAACGGCTACTGGGGGAAATCCTCAGTGCTGCCATTTTGCAGCAGTTGTTCTGGCTCTCTCCTGTTGCGTTGCCTGGCTTTCTTTTATTCCTTTTCCTAAACCTCCCAGGTTCCCCTGAATTCCCATTGTCCCCAGTGGATTCCTAAAGACCATGCGGGACAGGGGAAGTGATGATGTGGACAACTATGTTGGTCTGCCTGGCACAGCAGAAAATCAGGAGGAGTAAAGACCTGCAAGAGGCTGCTCCCTCAGGTATCTCATCAGGATTAAATACTGTTTTAATAATTGTATGTTGTTTAAAAATAAATCCAAAGTAAAAACATGCAGTGGGGTAAAGATGTACAAGCACAGTAACACGTATTAAAAATAAAACCTTTTATTTTTTTCTTTTTGGCTTGTTAGCTAGCAAAGGAGCCTGCAGCACATGTGTTTTTAAAGCGCATTTCAGGTCCCCAGCTTTTAGTCATCAAGGAGGCACCAAGGCTAAGGCCTTAGGGGCAGGACTTCTAACATTACTATAGCACCCCAAACAGATTAGAGGAGTTAAATGTGACCTCTTGAAGCCATCCTGCAAGTCCCAGCCGGGTTTCTGCAAGGAGGAATGGTGGGAAGGTACTACACCCTAATAAGTAGAATCACAACGGAAGATTTGAACACCACACCGGACCCGACACCAAATGCTTCACCGTGAGCCATGCCAGGGCTTCTTCCTAAGGGTAACAGCCATACGCAGAGTGTCAAGTTGGGAACGGGAGAGGTAAACCACCCCATCCCCATGCTGAAGCACACTGCGCCCTCCCTTGCTTTTACATCCAAATATGTGCGAGTGCGTGTGTGCAGAGAAATGCGCGCACTTGGTGCTGAGGCAGGGGCCCCGGCCTCTGGCTTACACACCAAGGAGAGTGACCCATTTGACAGCGCTGGGTTGAAGCCCCGCATTTCGTCATGAAAGCAAGCTGCCTTGCAAATGACACTGAATGAGTGTAAACGAAGCAACAGGCATTTGCAGGGACCGTGTGTTTTGCGCCTGCTGCATCCTTGCTAGGACAGATGCTGTGCGACTTACTCAACAGCTTTTGGACCTCCGGCTGGTGACAAAGGGCAAACCTACTTTCCTTCCCTGGTGAAGGGAGAGAAGCCAAAACTACTTCTAAGGAAACCAGTCTCCCTGGGGCAGTCAGCTGAACAGGCATGCTTGCATGAAGCCCAAGTTTGGGACTTCCGAGATGTCTAATCTTAACATTTCTAAAGGCTCCAAGTGAAGATGTTCCTTTCCCCAACTTGTCTGCAGTTAGCATAATCCCCTTCTAGCTTCCATGATGCCCTACTTTTCTCCTTCACAAAGCATGCTCCAATTTATAGTTACAGAACAGCCATCCATAAAAGCAAACCATTCGCAACAGTGCTCCTTCTGCTACATTTCAACCTCCAATGCATTGAATTTTTGTTTTTTGTTTTGTTTAATGCTTCCACAAGAAAGCTGCTTATTATTATCATCATCCTCATCCTCATCCTCAGCAGCAGCAGTTAAGATGCAGAGGAAAGTTGCTTTGGGGGGCAAAAGCACTACCATTAACTAATGCAAACTGACTGGCTACTTTGGCATGGAAGCACATATGCTGCTCTTATTGTTATGCAGAGCTAATGAGATTCCACTGGGAGATAAAAGCCATCCCAGCATCACTGGAACGCTAATAATGTTTTCTGGACAAAAAGCAGGCAATTGGTACCAGCAGCAAAAGCGTAGAAGAGAAAAAGTGTTTCAAACACAGATCAAAGTGGGCGCCAAACAGGAGGAAGACATGAAGGGGGGGAAACACCCCACACAAATACTGACAAACATTGTGATGTTGAACGCAGCAGAGATAGATAGATAGATGATGAACTGCACAGTGAAGGGAAGGGGGGTACGCCACATGAACTCCCTGCTCCATCTTTCATATTCTTTCAAATGCGTGTTTTCTCCAGCAAAGGGGAAAAGAGTTAGGAGAAGATCAGACTGCCAAGCCATTAACTAGATTATTTCACACACCACAAAGCAGGACAAACACGCACATTTTCTAGGCAATATTAAATTCTTCCATCCAAGTCTGAAATTCATCTGTGATGATATGTGACTGCTATACTCTAAATATTACCCAGTTACATTTATTTCCACAATCTTACAACCACCACTGGTTTATCACTGGCTTGTCATCTAATCCAAAACTTCTTCCTCTGATTTTTGTTCTACTAAAAAGGAGGTGTGCACTGATTACCAGTGTGGGGAGGGGCTGGGGTGATGCATTTTGAGAGACCTGTCATTAAAGCTAGACCCAATTAATTTGCCGAAAACATGTTTCTCGCAAGCTTTTATTGATACACCAGGTTGATTAGGTCTGAGCAAATTTACAATTAGCAACACTCTGCCTGCTGCCCCTCCTTGACCACAATGCAAGGCGCTTTCCCAGATTTCTTTTCTCTTATCAACAGTAGCTCCTTGGGAAGCCAGTTGGGGGCTGAACATTTTAATCAACCATCAGTACCAAGAATGAACGAAAACCGGATTGTGGCGGGTGGGGGAGAGGCACATCTGGTTCAACCTGGAAAAAGCCAACTGCTGTCTTTTCTCACCATCTACTAATCAAAGGTATATAGCCTCTGACTGAGGAGGCACCATTCTGTGCAAACATAGGTTCTATTATTTATTCATTCATTCATTCATTCATTCATTCATTCATTCATTCATTCAAGACTTTTCTATACCATCCCATACTTAAAAGTCTCGGGATGGTTTACAGCAAATTAGTTCAATCAATCAATCAATACAAATAACATCAATTATTATCCATCGATACAGTTAGATGCATAATTTTTAAACAAAAGGATTTAAATAGTCACCTAAATGAATGGGTACCAAAACAACTTTGGGCTATCAGTTGAAGAAAGGGGTGTTTTATTTATTTTCATTTCTATCCCACCTGCAGCAGAAGCTCTCTGGGTGGTTTGCAATGAAATGCATCAAGTCTCCATCCCTTCGGTTGGCTTCAGAAGCCCTTCTCTAGGTGCTGCTTCCAAGGGAAGCTTGGTGCATTCCAGTTTGCAAAGAGGCCTTTTCTCCAATAGCCCTGTTTACAAAATGCTCCTTGGAAGCCCACGTGGTACAAAATCAATAATACAAAATTATTTGTATTATGTTTATTTTATGTAAGCCGTCCCAAGGCTATGAGATGGGACGGCATACAAAAATTCTAAATAAGTAAGTAAGTGGGTAAGTAAGTAAGTAAGTAAATAAATAAATAAATGGTATGGGCACCGCCAATTTGTTCGCACCATGCCAGGACTCACTTGCTTTCCCAGACTTTGGACATCAATTGTGGCCAAACTGTTGTGCTTCTGCTGTGTGTGGCTCAGTTCATGTGGTGCTCATTCTAGGCTGTGGGGAGGGACGGCACTCTTTTGATTTATATTGCTTTTATATTATGTTTTAATGCTTTTTATTTGAACGATTGTGCTGATTATGGTTTATATTGGCTTGGTTTTTCCAGTTAATTACAGATTTCTGTATTGCGTGTGTAAATCTCTTCAAAATGTTTTTGCAATGTGAAGCAATGCATACATTTTGCAAGTAAGTACATAATGAATATAATTCCATATATTAGAAGGGCTCCCCAGTATATAGAACCATTACCTTATTGTTAAATAATTCCATTACATTTTCAAACAGATAGGCAATCGTTGGAATATTCAATCATTGGAATCATTTCAATGCTCAGACTTAGAATGTCTCCAAGAATAACCTTTTTTATTGCAGTAATTTGTGATTGAGCAGGTTAGACCCAGACACCAAAGTTAATATGTGTCTACGTGAGTTGGGTGTTTTCCTTCTCACTCTCACAGATTCCCAGAATTTAGCCAAAAGAAGTAATATATGTGGAAGATTTATTTCTAATGAAACAAAGTTTAACTCAGTGGAAAGGAAGGCCAATCACAAATCAGGATTTTCTTGAATGATAAAATAATCTGACCTGTTTATTGTTGAGATTTGAACATGTTATTATAATCGGGCAGCCTTCTCTAATCCGATCACCCACAAATGTGTTGGACTGCAACTCCCATAATCCCCTGGCCAGCACTAGGGGATGATAAAAATGACTCATTTTTAAAGGACTTAAGTGCCCTCTTTCTTCTAACCAAGCATGAACGTGTACTTAGTACACTGCAAACTTAAGACCGCTTTAGGCTCCTTACTGGGGTGGAGTGTTTCAATATGTATATTTCCTCAGTTAAATTACAGAAGCAATTGTTTAATGCTTAAACTCAAGGCAGGTTAGACATTCTATAGGGCTAGATTTTGCCAGTATTATTCCAGCCTACTGAAAAAATGCAGTTTTGAGGGCCACTGAGGTGGGCAAACAGAACCACCCAGAGCGCCTGTGAAAGCAAAGCAGCATCATTCATAAGTCTTTATGGGGAACAGAATGTTAAACACACCCTTTTCAAGAGCAACCATCCGATAGCATGGGAGACTGGCTACCTGCCTGTTTCAGGAAAACACCTCCTGGGCCCACACAGTTCAAAGAAAAGCAAAGCTGAAGAGCAGAGGCAGTTCAGCTTCGTGGCACAGCCGTCTCCTCAGTCTGCTTTAGGGGCTGCTACGGCATGCTATTTATAAATATGCAGAGATTAATATACTTTATAGAAAAAGATGAGCACCCTTCCCCCACCCCGTACTCTACTGCCACTTGCTGGTAATAAAAATAAAGACAAAATGTGCACCGTTATGATAACAATGTTCAATTAGGCAAGTGGAGGAGGAGGAGGATCAGGAGTGATGAAATGACACAGGCGGAACTCGCAACCAAATATTATGGCGGGGCCCAGTAACCTCTAGGATTGGTAGGTCCATTTGGACTTTTCCAAATGCCATCATGGGGGCTTTTGCAGTTCACTGCTGGGGAGCAGGGGGCTTGGCCATTCATAAAATGGTTGGCACAGTGGCTGCAGAACACATTTCCCAGTAGGCAAACTGGTGAAGCTCAAAATAAAAGGGTCTCGCCCAAGAACCTAAGTCCAAGGCAAAGGTAGGGTGTCTGAGATCTAAATGCAAAACTGCCCAAGTAAAGATGGTGCTGGAGGGCTGCACTTTGCTTTGCCCCCTGCCAGCCTCTCAGTTGAAAATAGTATTTCAAATACGTTTTAAGAGGCTTAAGCCTCTGGAAATTAACATCGCCAACAAAACAGCTGCTGTAATCTTAACGCGTTGCTGAATACGCCAGTCATGCCAAGCCAGTCCAATCAGCCGGCCCGGGAAGTGCCCATCCCAAGTCCTTGAGCAGCCAGTCAGTATTCAGTAGTTGAGTCATGCATGCCCTCATCCCACACCCTCATTCAGAGATTAATGACAGGGATACATCTTCATATAGTACATGACTTATATGCCCTTGCAGTGTGGAAAACAGTGCTCTGAAATGAAACATAAAAACAGAGCGAGTCAGAAGGGGCCTCCCAGGCCATCTAGTCTGACCCCCGGCTCCAGCCGGCTCCACTCACGACATGCCCACCATGTGCACATCCAGCCTATCCTTGAACACTCACACTGATGGGGCCTCAACCACCTCCCGTGGAAGCCCATTCCACATCCTCGGGGTCCTAACCGTCAGGAAGTACTTCCTGGTATCCAAATTGAATCTTGGTTCCCTGAGCTTTGCTCCATTGAAGCACGTCCTGCCCTCCTCTTCAGGGGAAAACAGGCCTGTATGTGACGCCCCCTCACATACCTGTATGTCGCCAACATATCCCCTCTGAGTCTCCTCTTTTCCAGGCTGAAGAGACCCAGTTCCCTCAGTCTCACCTCATATGGCATCCCCTGCAAACCGGCCACCAACCTTGTGGCCCTACACTGCACTGACTCTGACCTGGCTATATCCTTCCTGTAATGAGGGGCCCAGAACTGAACACAATACTCCAGTTGCAGGCGCACCAGAGGCGTATAGAGCGGCAGTGACACCTCTCTCGATCTGGAAGCCACACTTCTGGCTATGCAACCAAGGGTGGCACTCGCCCTGAAAAAGGTACAGTTTGGAGGGAGGGGGAGAGAGACACACCTGAATGCGAAGAACTCTGGGGGGGGGGCGGAGTCTAGAGAGGTTCATTCTGGCAGCCCCTCGACTCTGTAATTAGTCTCTCACAGAGATCTGGCCAAATCTCAAGTCCAGGGGCATGTTGGAAATAGTGTAATACAGTATTAATTCAAAATGGATTTTGGTGCCAAATATACACCAAGACAGGGTTTAATCAAGATTTTTTTTTTAGTCAACATATTGTCACTCACCCCAAACTTAGTGGGTTTTGTGTTTTCTTTGTTTTAAGCAGGTTTTGCAGGAAGACTCTATAGCACACTCCTCCCAAACAAAAGCCACATATACAACTATACCCACACACAAAATAGTGGCTAAACAAACGTTTTTAAAATATTTATTAATAATGCAACATTCAGTTCTCTGGGGCTGGGAAAAATATGAAATGGAGATGCACTTGTGCGAAGCACATTTAGAATTAAATTGGCTTGTCCCACAAAATGTGGCTGCCCCCAGTATTTCTTGTCTAAAGGTGGAGTCAAGTAGCATACAAGCCCTCTTTGGGATATCTTCCGCATGTTTTCCCCATCAGCTGGAGGGGGGGGCATCCTTTGTGCCTTTTCCCCCTTCACTGTATCCCTGGTGGTCTGGTCCTCCAGCCCTCCTCCTCAAAGCATTGAGAGGTACAGTGCATAAATAAACTAAATTTTAAACATAACTGTTTTGAGAATTTATTTAGGGTTTTGGGGGCTTTACTCTTACACTGGAAAAGTTACTATAAGCTTTTGGCATAGGGTGGGAACAAAGACACTCAATGATGATTGTAAAACAAACAAAGTTCTTGCTTTTCTTTTTGGCTTACTGGCTGGAGAGAGGTGAGTTAATAAAAAGGTTAAAGATCGACCCTGTCTTTGCACCTGCAGAGTTTAAAATGTCAGAAAAGCACAGAAATGCACCAACCTTTTCTTAGGTCTTTGTGTTTCTGCCCTTTCAGAGCTTCTTCCCCAGATTTTTAAGCTCTATTCTCTGAAACTCACCCTGCTGGTTCACTGGATGATTATAAAAGCTTATTCACCTTAGAACGGAGTTCAAGCAAATCTCCAGGGGAACTTCAGTAAATACCTGTACATTTTACCTGTAATGGGCCCTCTGGGAACTCTTCCCCCAACCAATTAAACACACCCAGGCATCTTACTAATCAGGGGAAGGCACAGGTCTTGCTGACACAGCCAGAGTTTGCAAACAAAGAAGTCAACGCAAATTTAGCTCCACATGACAGGGCCAGACTGGAAGGGGACAGAGGTCTCTACTCTTTAACCTGAAAGATCATGCTGTGGCTGTCTAAAAAATTAACATTTTGGCAGCTTCAGTGAGCAGGTAACTTGCAAGCATCCAGATGTTGCTTTATTGCTGCTGAGGAGAAAGAGAAACCACGGTCCATTCCAGAAAATCCTGCTGTTCAAAGCAAACAGTGGTATTTCAAGGGCTACCACAGAAAGGATTTCTTGGACTCCTTTGTAGAAAGACTTCCCTGCTGCTTTTTAGGAAGCAGAGGAAACAACTTTGGAAGGGCTTAAGAGGACTGCAGGGAGACGTGTAGAAATAACATTCTTTTTTAAAGATATTCCACCTGTGATTAAGAAAATAACCATTTTGCTATGCACCAGAGCAGTGGCTTCCAAACTTTCAGCCTTCCAAGAACTCTTGCTGCATTTGGGAGAATGGCATTTAGCACAGCGGTACCCTGCATGAGGAGTAATCGCTCCCCTGAGATGAGACACGCACCAACACTTTCTGTGTTTTGGCAGATGTTGAAGCAGTTAGCAAACTACCCAGATTTATGCAAGCCTTCCCTGTCTAGCACAGCTTCCCACCTTATGTGGATACAATATATTCCATGCATTGTTTAGTTTATGTTATTGGCTTGTGTGCAACGTTTTGAAATCTTCACATGTAAGCAGTTTATAAATGAAAGGAACAGTTACTTTTCTGCCACACGATGTCTGTGCAAGTTGTCTTTTGGGCATGGCTTAGGGTAGGAGCAGATTAGCTCTATTCTATTTAGGGGCACGTGTCCTCAAAGGTGCTCTGTGGAGGGCTGCATGCTGGTATTGATCACCTCCGCTGCCCTCTTTCGGCTGCCTGCCCTACTCTTCTACCAACCTTTGGTGGGACACTGTTTTTGCTCCTGCTGGAGCAGTGAGCAGATTCCTTGCTGAGGGCGTCTGACATTAGGTCAAAGGCCTCACCCAGTCCTGGGCTACCCAGTTCAGGTCTCTTACCAGCATCCCATAAATGGAGAGCATGCCCAGCACTCTTCCTGTGGCTGCACACTGCAGGGGAAGAGGGGCAGCTCGTGGGCAAACTGTTCCTCGGGGAAACTTATCTGCCATGACTGATCTTTTCAGCGAAGCACATCTGAAAGTCGACTGTGTAGCATATTTGAAAAGAAGGATGTTGTCTTGGGACATATGGGAATGTGCACATCCTGCTGTGAAGAAGGCCCTTTAGAGTTTTTCCTTTGCATTATTACTGTGTTTCGTTCACATTGTTTTTGAAAGAACAGCATGATAGATGCATGTCAACGGGCAAGAGGAATATGCATATTTTACGTACATGCCCTTGCTGTACGTGTTGTGGGCTACTTCTCAAGGTTTCCTCTGTACTATAAGGGAAGTGAAAGGAGGAAAGACACCGGATTCTGGCATCAGGCTATTGTATAATGGACTTGTGGTTAATGAGCCAAACAGGTTATGGTTCAATTCATCAGATGTCTTGGATTAGAACTAGAACTGTCTGGGGTTATGGAGTTGTAGTCCAAAGGATCTGGATGGGACCCGGTTGTCTAACCCTGATCTAAACATGCTGGCTTCGATGGATTATACATGGGCTGTGTCCGACCAACCCAAGATTGGCTGGCTTTTACATCTCTCTTTGCTAGTATACAAAAGGAAGCTTATGGGTACATAAACATCACACACAAATTGTATCCGAAATTCCAAGGCATTTGAGAGCCAAGCCTGGGCCATTTATCAAGTAAAAGCATGCAGCAAAAAGGACCCGGGTAATATACCTTTAATGGCAAGAACAAAAGCCGCTCATGGGCTATAATTAGTTTAAAGCATTATTGATGAAGGATTATCATGGCTGCTTCTGTCCAAGGCGGCTTTGCATTATATTCCTCTCTAACTGACACAAGGAATATTTTTTGCAGAAGGGAATGAAGGAGCTGCTTAATCCCTTAATTCTTGCCCACCTCTAGAGTAACAGACTAACTACAGCGCTATTCTGCCTTTTATAATGCTTGTCAGGGAGTGGATCACTACCTCCTCCTCCCCAAAGCTATTCTTTGATCTGAAGGAAGTTGGTATCACAGATGAAACTTCTTTACTTTTGGCTGAGCCCAGAATCCTGGTGCGGAAAGTTCCAAGGAATAGTCCTACAGATATGGCACTGGCGAGTTCTGCCCTCAGCTTTGAAAAAATCTGCCCGGATTCATCCAGCAAACATGAGCCGAAGGTTTAAACAGCTTTAATTCCCATGGAATTCCTTGACTGCCAAGGAACCTCTGCATGTAGGTTCAACAGAAGTAGACTCCCCCACACTGTCCTCCCCACAGCAGCCCCTCCAGCCCCCTGAACATGCAACACATGAAGTCAAGAGACCCTGCTGTGAGCAGCGGGGTGTGCCAGGAACCCCAGAAAACCAGACGGAAGGAGCAGAGCCCTTCTGCTCCACAGGTCCTGCGTTCCTGCCACTGTGGCAGAGTGCAGCCCTCGTTGATCTCAGTCCCACAGGAACTTGACTGGCCTTAGGTACTATGAGAAGCAAGGTCTATGGAATTATCTTCTAGGGTGTGGTAGTCATTAGCCTAATTACACAGGCACAGCTGACTACCCAAGGTCAAATCAGGTTCTACGGTGTCCAAGCCTCAGAGCCACTGCCTCCGTCTCAGCAATGCACTGGTGCAAATACTGAACATGCTCTGGGCCCCTTGCCCTGCCTGACCATTGGCTTTCCTGGACTCTATGCAGCTTTGGCCCAGCGCTGACGACACCTCTGCCCTGCCTCTGGTCTCTGCATCCAGCACCTGCAAAGACCTGATACTCTGCACATATACAGAAAGCGAGGGGTAATCTTTATTCCCTAACCTTAAGCCCACACAGCAAGGGGCCATTTGCAGCACCATCTCATCATTTTCATAGGTCTTCTAACATGCAGCATCCCTTACCATTGCATGAGCATACATTTTTATAGATAACATAGGAATCTACAGACAATACCCTAATACCCCAAGGAATGGAAGTTAACCGTGCCTATGTAGCTTATTAAAACAAAAGAAAAATACCAAATCCTGCTCTTCATATGCCTCACTCTTTAGAATGTTTAAATCCTGACTGTTTCTACAACTGTCATCTCAGCTCCCAGCTTATCTTAAACCCCAACTACTTTACTGAGAAGAGGAAGCCAAAACAGGGAACTAGAGAAACCCTAACTTAATTAGACACACAGACACCATATACATGGAGAGGGGGAAAATGTATATGAGATATCGTATATAGCTGTTTCCATCCTTCCTTCCATCCATCCTAATAAATTAAACTGCTCATTCACATTCTATAAACAACAAACACAAGTTAGAAAAGAAGATACTTGCCTTCTGAAATACCTGATAGTTGGATTTGGACCATATGTCAAGCTGTAGAAAGAAAGGAAAAAACAAAGTCCCATATTATCATACATGACAATATTAAAAAGTGAAGATTCAGCTGGGCTTTTTAATCAGAATAATTTTGCTGACAAACCAAGAGACAGAGTGCATTCTTAAAGCGGCTTATTAACCCTTGCACTGGGTGGTGAACTGGTGGAAAGGCAATATGGTCTGTTCTTTTAACCATGGTTAAGGGATAGGACTGGACCATGAGACTGCATGCTCTGCCCCCTGAAGTACGAATTGCACTCCAACCCATGGAGCATAACAAAATATTGCCCTGCCATCAATACCCGTTATGAGTAGTGCCAGTAACTGCTCTTAACCAGGATTAAGTGCCAACCGTTTGGGGTTTTTTAACACATTAACTACGGATGGTATCCTTGCCAAAGGAACTTTTAACCATGTTTGAGGCAGGTAAGAATTTGCACCCAAGAGGACAGGGGCTGGAGAGGAAGGCCCACTGAAGGTGCTCCTGATCCATCATGTTGTTAAGGGGCAGGCCACTTTCTTTCTGCACTGGCACTGGCTGCTTGACTGGATCTACAGAAAATGAATAGCGCAGACGAGGCAAAAGGCTCATTCCAGATTCTCTCCCTGCGTGTGGGATGGACAAATTGTGGCCCCCCAGATTTTTTGGTCCACAATTCCACCAGCCCTGGCTAGTGCAGCCAGTGGCGGAGGAGGGCAAAGTATCTGGAGGGCCACCAGTTGCCCACCCTGCTCTAGATGTGCAGCACAAGGATGGCCATCCCCAGAGGAGCAAGCTCTGCTCGAAGCTCTACTGCTTGGTATGCCGGGGAGGGACTGTTTCTTCTTGTTCCTGCTAGGGACTGGGACGGACAACCGGTCGTGCTGCACTCTGGAGCTCTTGAAAGGCCACGTGCCACTGCTAATCCGACTCGTAAGGTCGGAGGGTGTTGATAATGGAACTATTAATTTTTTTGATACAGATGCTATATTATCTATTTGTTACAAAACTGTTCTGTTAAGATGCATAGGAATGCATTTGCTTTTTCACAATGCCCTCTTGTGAACCCCTCTGAGCACAGTATATGGTAAAGCAGTATACACAGACAGTAATTGAGCAACTGAAGGATGGACGGACGGACAACTTTCAGATTAACTGATAAACTGACCTCAGCATACCCAGCTGGGTATCACTCGTGCTAGATAAGCTAGAAGTCTGATGGAACTTTCTGGTAACTGAAAAACTCTTTCTTTGCAAGGACACCTATAGACCCTGTGACACTAAAGCGTGTTTCTTAGTCACATCTCTCTGTACAGTTTCAAGAGCAACGCCTACAAATAAGCTCTTGTTGGGCGACTTCAGCCTCCTCCTCGGCAGCAAGATCACTTCAATTCATTTGGAACAGATTGTGCTGATCCATGTGAATATTTAACAGCCTCAGAACCGTGTCTACAACAAGGACATCTCTCAAAGCCTTGATGCATTCTTGTGTCCACAACATAAGCAATTCAGTAACAAGTGACACAGAAAACATTTAGCTGAATTAAGCCAGAAAGCAGGCCTACAGGGACCAGATAAAATTTCCCCCAAGATTATTCCAGAGGCAGGGGGCAGGAAAGACAAAGATGTTTATTAAGCAGAAGTTAAGGTCACAGGGCAACTTGACACATCTGTGATTCAGATGCCGCCTGCCTTTTAACAGCAACCTGGCTGAAAAAGCAACACTGACATTTAAGCTCTTGCCTTGACTTGTGGAGGATTTAAAGGACTGGGGAGAACGCAGACTAGCAAATGAGCTGCTGAGTCACCGCGTCCGATGCCATGCAGGCAGCTGCAATGCCTCCTGCGAGGCTGGGGGCAGTTCAAGGACAGCTTGCATTGCCCCAGCCCTGCCCCACCCACACACGTTTTATTGTGTTCTAGCAACAACTTTGGAGGGGAAATGCCGTCTAACCATTTTGTTTCATGTTTTAGACCAGAATAAACATATATGGGCCCAGAGCTATGGAGAACAATACAACACAGATGAACGTGCCCAATGTATCCTTGCCACGGTTATGTACAATACAGAGGGACACTTCCTAGCAAGAAACCCTGCAAGTCCACCCTTACCTACATTAACTGGTCCAACTGCTTTCACCAGGCAGTTACAATCAATTTTACTATCCTGAATGTGACATACCTGCTCATCAACACTCAGAACACTGATTTCCTATAGTTGCATTTTCTTCGGCATGTAACAGGATATATATGAAGCTTGAAGTTTTGTACATATTACAAAAGCCAGTAAAAGAAGTGTAAGATCCAGGGTTTGCGAGATTCTGCCGTTGGCTAGTACTAAGCAACTAAGGACTCTGGTCCATGGGCTCTGGTGAGTGAATGGTTTGTGTTTTGTGTCCTGCTGGACTAAAGGAGGGTGGCTGCTTCTTTAAAAAGTATTTGGGTTGCTGATGTTGCGAGGAAGTCAAGCTTGACAACGAGGCCGGCCTTGGAGGGGTTTAGAGGCAAGGACAAGGACATTGCGCAGAATATGGAATCCACCGGGAAACCAATGCAGGGGTGTCACACGATCAGAGCAACAAGAGCACAGAATGAGTCTGGCAAGATGATGCCGGGTAGGAGGTGAAGGGACTGAGGTGAATCAACAGAAGTCCGTAATGGAGAATGTCACAGCAGTCCAAGTGATCCCCAGAGCATGAATCAGGGATTTTTTTGACTGGGGGAGTGGAGCAGGTGGTTTGTTTTTTTTTAAACAACACTGCCAATGAAGAAGCAACATGGCTTGGCAACAGACGACTATGGGGAATGAAGAGAGAGTGGCATCAAATAGAAAGCCACATTATCATGCCTGTTCAGAAAAGTAAATAGAGATGCTGTTGATGGGTAAGCAGACCAGGCTACGTTTTTTATCCTCTGACAATGTCCAGATCCAGTCTGGTGAGCAGCCACACCAACTTGGCTTTATCTTTAACACCTCTCTGGCCTTTGTTCAGTCCGAGACACACTGAGCTTGAGAAGAGGGCTCATTAATGACTTGGATGAGGAAGTGCAGGGAACAATGATCAGATCTGCAGATGACACAAAACTGGGTCAGACAGAAACCCTTTTTATTTTCCCATTATTTTAATGTTTATTCCATTTTAATGTGGTTTCTATAATATTGAACTATTGGATGCTGTGCTCTATTTTATCTGTTGCTTTGTTGTAAACCGTCCCAAGATGCCAGTAGACGGTCTATAAAAGCTTTAAGCAAATAAACAAACAATACCCTGGAAGACAGAAAGAAGATTCGAGATCTTAACAGCTTTGCACTGAAACCACCAGCATTAAATTCAAGGGGGACAGGGCCAAGATTGAGAGACCTGGGAATGTTTAGCCTCACGAAGAGGAGACTGAGGGGAGATATAATAGGACTCTACAAGTACTTGAAAGGCTATCAAAAAGAGAAAAGACAGACTCTCTTCTTAATCATTCCAGACTGCATGTCATGGAATAATGGGCTCAAGTTACAGGAAGCCAGATTCTGGGCAGACTTGAGGAAAAACTTCCTGACTGTCCAAGCAGTACAACAATGAAACCAATTACTTTCCACACTAGAGGCATTCAAGACGTAACTGGGTGGCCATCTGAGAGGGATGCTTTAACTTGGTGCCCTGGCTTCTTGCCGCTTCCAGCTCTACTTTTCTATGATGGATGTGGCATCCATGAAGAAGCATCCAAGAGAAAGTTGGAGATGAAGTCCTGGGTGAAAGGAGATCATTCTGATGCAGAGAGGAAGGGTCATCTGTGTATATGTGCTAGCAAACGCAATGGAATCTGATGCTCCCCACCCTGCCAGAGATGGAAGAACAGGGGGCCAAGAAGTGATCCTGGGGGGCTCCCAGTGGAAAGGGAGAAAGCATGGAAGGTACTCTCTCCTATGGAAATGTGGAAGAGAGATTATTTAGGCAGCAAGATAGCCATCCAAAGAGATCTAGGGAGTGAAGACAGTCGTGCAAGAGAAAGTGATCAACTGTTTCAAAAATAACTGAAAAGCCAGAATAGTTGAGAGCAGCAGCTGAGGTCCCATGAAGAAAGCTGGGTTGGCAGGAATGCGAGAGAGCGCTTTCTCACCTGTGGTCATGTGTCCGCT
The DNA here is from genome assembly GCF_004798865.1 of Varanus komodoensis. Classification (NCBI taxonomy): domain Eukaryota; kingdom Metazoa; phylum Chordata; class Lepidosauria; order Squamata; family Varanidae; genus Varanus; species Varanus komodoensis. Next base: position 1,025,407 of record NW_025335873.1, on the reverse strand, counting down.
GCGCTCTCTTCCAATGGAGGTGCATAAAGCCCAGTCATCGCAGGTTTTCAAACAAACTTGCAAAAACCATTCATTTTCATGGCTTTCTCTTACTCAGGGCTTTATTAAGCTGATGAATATATGATGTGGTTTTGGCTGTAACATTTATTCTGTTTTGTTTATTTTACAGTTTCTACTGGGTAGCATGTTAACAGCTTTCATGTTGTGGCTGTTTCTTATTAATAATTAATGTTGTTATTACAATTTATTCCCTTAACTTTTATTGCATTATATATTATAAGCTGACACGTTGGAAGTCACCTTGGGGAATTTTACCATAAAGGTATTTTGTCCTAAAATATTTTAAGCAGACAATCAAATAAACAAAAATCAGACTCTGCTTTTGGCAAAGAAGAGGTTGTCAGTATGGAGGCAGCGTAAGTAGATGTTGAATACGACGATATATTTGAAGGTGTGTCTTTAAGCCTTACTCTGTGTATGTTAACTGGAACAATGTGGTTGCTTCCACACTTGTGTCTTCCAATCATGCAGCCAATGTGCATCATGTGGTTGACATGTTGAAAGGGGCCCAGCTCGCTCAAGTGACAGTCTCCTCTGATGGGCTCATCTGATTCAGAGGAAGAGGCAGAGGGGAAAAGGTGGACAGGTGACCTGACAGTTTCAAGGTTACCTGGTAAAGATACTCAGAAAGAACATCTGAACCAACCTGGCTTGGAAAAGCAGGGAGACATTTTGGAGCTGGGTGGGAAGAGACTGAGGGGGTGTTCCTTAGGCTGGTAAGGAGTTGACAAGCAAAGTGAGTGGACTCATCCACAAGTGTCTGACATGCCCACTGTCCAGCTCCCAGCACCTTCAGGCAGCACTCTGAGGGTGGAGCCAGAATCTTTCCAAAGGGGAGAGAGGAAATGTTTCTTTCAGTTTGCGTGCAATTCTTCACATGGGCAGATGCTTCTCCCACATCCTGAAGAGAATGTTACTTTGATGCTGTTGGGATGTGCAGAGCTCTAAAAAAAGGACTGAGCTTCTAAGGTTTTCAACTAAGCCTGCTGGTGAGGGAAAAGGGAGGGAGAGACTTGCTACTGACACACACCTCGTAATGTGTGTGGGTATATTCAGCCTGTGATGTGCTTAGACCACACAGGTGCAGCAGCTGCAACAGCAAGTACAGAACCCCAGGTAAGATGTAAAAATAATCAACCTCCTCCTCCAATTTGTACAGCTGGATGCACGGAGTCTGTTCCACTGAGCTGGAGAAGGGATGCGACACCGTTGCGATGCGACACCGTTTTGTCACAACTGCTTCCTCCCCCGCCCCACCTTTCCTCCAGTTGCCATATATACCAGCCAGCACAGGTAGCATGGCTTTAAGAAGGAAAAATCTCTCCATTTTCTTCTTTGGTTCTTTCATTAAAAAAAGAAAGAAGAATGAACCACATTGGAAAAAGGGTGCCCGGGTGCTACAATCAAACTCCATACAGAGCAGAAGGCAATTCCTTGGCATGAGGGCTGAAGAGCCCTGATGTAATTTAATTTTTTGCTTTTTAATGCTCTCTAAGGTTTTAAAAATAAAAAGGAGCCATATGCAAGGCCTGTAAACCCTCTACCATGAAACCAGATGAATGAGGCGGGTGTGCTAAACAATGCATTGTTGCAGGTCTATTATTCTTCAACTTTTCACTTTCAATCAAGACACACATTTGTAACTAAAAAGCTGCTGAAAGCACAATTTCAAGCCATCCTCTGCATGTGAATTAAATTGGGCCTTTCTCTCTTTCCCAGTGCCCCAGTCTCCCCCACCCACCTCTGGCGCAAGTAACAAGAGGCCATTTTCTGAAGGTCGTCTGAACGTTTTCAAAGGTGATAACAAATCAAAATGTTCCCTGTATCTAATATCAAAAAGGGCTGGTGCCAACACTTATTAGAGAAATCGGATTCAGTCTCCTCCCCTTTATCCAAACACACACACAACCTGCTTTGAAGTAGAAAGAATGCAGGGATCAGAAATTACTCGAGAGACAGTTCTGGCTGTCTTTGAAGCTTTCCTTTGATACCACTAGTTTTTCTCCTTGCTTACGCTGGGAGGCAAAAAACTGTGTTTCCTTACTGATACAGGGTAATTAATGAAGGCAGAGCATTAACGTAACCCAGGTGGCTTAACATTCCTCCAGCCTACCTGGTGCACAAATGCATTAGGTTGCGTAGCGGAATTAGTTGCCCATCCCAGACTTGCCAAGTCACAGCTCTTCCCCACTTACAGCATTTGTGCCAAGACTGTGAACCAAATCTGAATGCAGTTTTAGTTTGCTTAGCGGAACTGTGTGGGCAAGTTAATGGCTTGGCTCAAAGTTGCTCCGCAAGGATGAACTGCAGGAGCCTGTTCATTCAAGAATCAGTATGGCATCAGTTAATGGCCTGCCACGTTTATGAATTTATGAGTGGCGTGAAGCCACCATTACGGCTACATGGCTAATTAAAATGCACTGGTCTGCAGGGGATGGGATGGGCCAGAGGAGGTTGCAGGAGAATCAGATCCAGGACTGGTTCTACAGTGAGAATGGGCAGGTCTCACGGATGAGCTCTGCAAAAACTCTCCGTAAAAAGCAGCAGCAGCACCCAATTGAGAGGAAATCCTGTGCAGATAGAGTGCCTTTGGCCTGTTAAATGACAAATGTCCAGTACCAACTAAGACATTATTAGTTTTCATTCATCTCTCCCCTGCATCCCTTTTTCATTCTGCTATAGAAAAACACAATGCAGCCTAGCATTAGCATACCTGAGTTCACTGATTTCAGAGAACCCGAGTACATGGAACTTGTTCTTGGGCTACTGATACCAGGTCTTACTTTGAAAGAACTCAGGATGTTATTGCCAGTGACTTCGCTGGGACTTCCAGGTAAAATAGTAGCTTTTAATGGAAGTTTCAGACTTAGAGCAGATATTTTCCCCAAAGCCTATAATAAAACAGGGACTCACTGGCTTACAGGTCTGTCTTTGCTTTGTAAGAAAAATAAAGTAAAGCCAATTCCTCAATTTTGCTGCTTCCCTTATGCCAGGAAAGTGTGCTGCTGCTTTGCTTCCTCAAACCCTTTCCTCAGACTTCCAAAATGTTCATGAAGCCTCCGCCATAATCAACCTCATCTCTAGTGAAATGCATGCCGACCCTTTGTCACCTTTCCCCTCTGCAAATATTTGAACGATTCAGATTGTGAGCTTTGGGAGTAGTGACTTCAATCTCTCCCTCCTTCCTGTTACTCTGTACAGCACCATCTACACATAACAGCATTGTATAAACTAGAATAAAATAAATTAATGGGCCGAAAGGTGAGGTTATCTGTACTGAAGTACAGTAGGACACTGCCTGAGAATATCCTGTGTCTATCAGATACTTTTCTTCACATCTGTTTGCATTTTGATGAGGAAGAACTATGGGATTTTCTCCTGCTTAAGGAAGAATTTTGATGTTTATAACCCATTCTTTTCTTACAGTGTTTTGTCTTATCCATTTTTAGCAGGAGTGGATAAAGTATAAAAGCCTTCCTTAGTTACAACAGCTGCAGTCCAGCACGTCCAGAAGACACCAGGTTGGAGAAACCTTGTTCAGCCTCTCCTAAGTAGTTTCCTCAGAGCACCTGCTTGGAGTGGGCGAGGGACTCAACCATCATTCATTCGACAGTAAGAAGGAAACAGCTCTCATTCAATTAGATTATCTTTTTGTTGTGGTGGCAAACCAATGAAATGTGGATTTTTTTGTGAAGGCCAGATTAATCCTTAAGAAGCAATAAAACAAAGCCGTACAAAGACTTACTGAATTCAGGTTCTCAACGTTTTAAGGCTGGGATTCCACATTTTAATCTGACCTGAGACACACCTAGCAAGAGACTGCAAATCTAAATAAGTACACCACAACTTGTGGTCCTCTAAATGTTTTGGCCTGTAACTCCCATTAGCCCTAGCCAGTGTAGGAAATGGCAAGGGATGATGGGATTTGTAAGCCAAAACATATGGAGGGCTTCAAGTTGCCCATCTCTGATCTGAATACTCTGGTATAAACAACTTACATAAATGGTTGTATTTTTGAAATTTCTGCCATGTGTTTGGCTGTCAAGATAGGTTCAAATGAAAAGCACCTAAATAACACACACATGATTTTGTCAGAATAAAAATATTAACTGAAAGAACTCAAGTTGAGAAACTCCATCAGCTCCATTAGATGTCCCAGGCATACTATTTTCATTTGCACAGAAACTTGATTTGAGGATGGGCATCTTTTAGATCTAAATTCTGCTGGAACCCTCATGTCGGCCATTCCTGCAAGCATGCAAGGGGTCTTCTTTAGCTAGGTGAAAGAACTGGACTAGTGCCATATTCTGCCGGAAGTCAAATGCATGCACACATGCATGACTTCCCAGAAGAAACACACACTGATCTTCTAGTTCACACTGTCAGGCAATTCTAGAGGGACAGTGGCACATGTTTCCCTCCCTCAGGAGACGTTCTGAACGTGTGCAGTGTTCCTCCCAGGGCCCACGTGTGTTACTAGGCAACCTGATTTAACACCAGGGCAATCTTGGACACCCTTTTAAGTCCCTCTCTGTCCCTCCACCTCTCCCCAGTAGGAGAATCTTTCACCTGGAAACAGAATGATCTGTTCTTCCCAACAGAGCTGCCATCTCCCCCAAGCTCTTCAAATCCTATGGAGAGGAACACAGCTGAGGTACTCAGGGGTAAGTATGTAACACAATGTTGTATATGTTATAAGAGAGCCTCTTTTTGAAAAATAATTCTGTCCTCATTAAAACATGGCCTATGGGTGCCAGGCACTCATCTGGTTATAACGAACCTTGTATTTCCTGTATTTTAATGGGTTGTGTATTAAGGAGAGAGAGAGAGATCTAGAGAGAGGGGAAGGAATGCGCGCGAGAGAAGTGCTTAGTACTTGTTCGTGGCAAAAAGGTGAGCCTGGGCGGGCGTCCTCAGCAAGAGCCCATTCCACTCTGAAGAGAGAAACAAACTGAGCTGAAGGCTGTCAGGTCCCATTAACATCTTCTAAACCTCCACTGAAAGCCATATGGAGTGTGTGCAGCCAGGAGAAATTAGGGGTTCAAGCAGGGTGAATTTTTCATAAAGCGAATCACTCCTGGAAACCGGTTACACTGTCTTTAATAGCTGCCGCTTGAAATGCAATGCTCACCTTCAAACTCAACCTACTTAGGAGGACTAGACCGATTCCTCGCAGAAGGATTTATCTAGCTGAGAACAAAACTGGTGCAAGAGTTCCCAATGGCGCAAGGAAGAAGAGAAAATTCTGAACCTTGGGCTACTTATGTACTCAAAACACTTGGGGAGGAGAACCGCATTCCCTCAGTGGATGCTAATAATGAGGCAACAGAGGTCTAAGGTGATGCATTAGAAATTCAAGCAAGGGCAGGAGGGCTTTGTGAATTAATGGATCTGGGATGGGGGGGGGGGGGGGGACAAGAGAAGAGAAGACAGATGCTTTGCTTAAAAGTACCAGCCGTTTCCTTTGCAAGTGGTGTGTCAGTTTGGAACACTTGTTCTCCGACACCTGTCTGAATACTACATGTCTCCTAAAAGGTGACAATAGAGATGTGGGGCAGATACCCACCTTGCCATCTTCTGTGTAGACATTCTCGTGAAACCCCTTTACGATTGTCCGGTCAATGAAGAGGCTTCGCATCACCACTATGACTTTTAACACTTTTCCTAAGGTGACCTGTCAAAGAACAAGGATATGCACTGAGAAAAAGTGTGTGCGGTGGATTCCCCACCCCCAATATTCGGAACTCACAAGACTAGAAAGTAACTGGGAGGTTCCCAGCAGCAATGGTCTACACAGAGGAGCAGCTGTTCCTTGTGGTGCTCCCAGGGACATGCAAATTCTACTGCCATTTTGAGTTCTCTTTCCATAAGAGTTAGGAATGCCTACCATGCATTACAACCTTGTCACCTACATGTTCCCAATGCTGAGCGAGGGGGAAGTGGTGTGCCCACCTGGGGAACTGTGCAGGGTCAGATTCTGCCCCTGCCCTGAGCTTGCCCACTCCTGCTATATATTAATAGTGCACTTGTTTGCCTTAAGCATGGATCCTTAACGAGCCAAATCATCATCCATGCAGCGACGGACTAGAAGATCTGGGGGAACTCCAGGCTCTACAGAAGTATGATAACCTGTGCAGGGAGAAGGACAGGGGGAGTGCATCCCTGTTGGTTCTTCTGGACCTCTCGGCGGCTTCGATACCATCGACCATGGTATCCTTCTGGATAGGCTAGCGGGATTGAGGGTTGGAGGCACTGCTTTGCAATGGTTCCGCTCCTATCTCAACGGTCGATTCCAGAAGGTAGTGCTGGGGGACCATGTCTCTGCGTCATGGCAGCTATGCCATGGAGTACCACAGGGCTCCATTCTATCCCCTCTGCTATTTAACATCTATATGAAACCGCTGGGAGAGGTCATCAGGAGGTGTGGCCTGTGGAATCATCAGTACGCTGATGATACCCAGCTCTACCTCTCGTTTTCCACTAATCCAGGTGAGGCAGTGGCTGTGCTGAACCGGTGCTTGGCCGAGGTAATGGAATGGATGAGGGCCAATAAACTGAAACTCAATCCAGACAAGACGGAGGTCCTGTTGGTTGGCGGATTGGGCTTCGGAGAGGGTGGATTTGACCTGGTCCTGAATGGTGCAACACTCCCTCTTAGGGATGAGGTCCGCAGCTTAGGAGTACTCCTCGACCCGGAGCTTTCTTTGGAAGCTCAGGTGACCGCGGTGGCGAGGAGCGCCTTCCTTCAGCTTCGGCTGATTAATCAGCTGCGCCCCTACCTGGAGTTCGACTGCCTGGAGACAGTGACACACGCGCTGGTGACTTCCCGCCTAGACTTCTGTAACGCGCTTTACGTGGGGCTTCCCCTGAAGACGGTCCGAACACTTCAATCGGTGCAAAATAGAGCTGCCAGGTTGCTGACGGGGACGGGGCGTTATGCTCACATGACTCCAGTCCTCCGTCAGCTTCACTGGCTGCCCATTGAAGCCCGGGCCCAATTCAAGGTGTTGATTATGACCTATAAAGCCCTAAACGGCTTGGGTCCTGGCTACCTGAACGAGCGCTTACATCCGTATATGCCCGACCGCCCTTTGAGATCTGCGGGAGAGTCCCTTCTCCGGGAACCCTCCATGAAAGAAATTAGGAGAGTAAGTACTCGGAGGAGGGCTTTCTCTGCGGTGGCGCCCAACCTATGAAATTCACTCCCCAAAGAGGTCCGCATGGCACCGTCGTTACTGGTTTTTCGGTGCCAGGTAAAGACCTTTTTATTTAAGCATCATTTTAATTGTTAAAATATATGATCTGGCCAGGGCAACTTCTTCTTCCTTCTCTTTTCTCCTCCTATATTATTTATTTACTTACTTTATACTGATAATTTTAATTTTATATTATTATGTTTGTAGCTCAGTGTATTTTTTGTATTTTTGTATTTAGTGGTAATTTATGTTCTATTGTATTTCAATGTATTTTATTGTGTTGTAAGCCGCCCCGAGGCTTCGGCAAGGGGCGGCATAGAAATGTTATAATAATAATAATAATAATAATAATAATAATAATAATAATAAATATCTATTACGCATTTCTTTAACAGCCCTCAGGAGAAAAACACAAATCCCCTAACAACCCAGGGCATGTCCAGCAGCCATTTTAATACTAACTGGCTGCTACAGGGGATGTGGGGGACCAAAAATCAGCAACTGGAAGGGAATGGAATGGCGTATGCTGGGAAAGGGTATTTTACTTGGTTGAAAAAAATCCTCATATCAACTGAAGTCACACACCAAGTCCACAAAGCAAACTCAAAAAAGGTTTCTTCCCAAACATGTGTTTTAGAATTCCCAGGAACACATTCACAGAAATATGTTGAGATTTTCTAAAACTCACACACTTAAAATTACTAGAGTGTTTCCTAGACAGGGGCACTCAACAACCCATTATTTCATCCTAGCAAAGAATAAGAGAACTGGACACACAAGAAGAAATGGTGCAAGTCTGAAGTTTAGGAAACCTGTGTATTACTGTGAGACTTACGCTAAACATTATTACATAATGCTTTAGGAAAAAGTTCCAGAGGCTTTCATGTTTAGAGAGAAAGCAGCATGGCTGGTGCAGGAATACTCAAAGCTATAGGCCTATTTCTCTCCTACACTTGGCCTCGGATTATTTCCCTGTTTACTAAAAACACTAGGGAAGTTTTGCAAAAATGTAATTTCATTACAGTTCTGTTGGTTTCTAGACCTTTGGTTTTTAGGTGAAAAGAGCTGCTTCCCCACAGCACCTTTGCAGGGAAAAACACACCTCCCTCTAAGTTTTGGCCTTTTTGCCTTTAAATGCCCAGGTCCAAATGCGTGGGAATAAAGTATTCAGCCCAAGCTTGTGCAGTGCTACAAATGACTACTTCTCAACAGATGGCACCATCAAGTTGTTAATGGCCGCACGAGCACCTGAACACGAGCATCAGCTGTAGGGTAGAGCTACTTTAAGGCCTGAAACTACCCTGTCTATCCTAGCCAAAGTCCCACGTTTCCCTTGGGGCATAATACATGTAATAAAGCATGTAATAAAGCATCATTGTGTGGAAAGCTGGCACAAATTAATACCCTTAAGAATTCTCAGTAGTACATTACAGGGAAGAAGCAGAAAGATAAAGCATAAAAATAGCAATTAATTAATCTTTCTTCACTGCTTTGCTTCGGCAGAAATATTAAGCAGTGCTCAAAAACATACAAGCAACCCAGGGCCCTGAGTTTTAACCATTGTGAAAGATCCAAGATGACACTGATGCAGTTCACACATTCAACGGAGCCCATTCTGGCTTGTCTGACTGCACGCCACCATGGCAGTCTGCGGGGATTTGATTATTCAGTGCATGATCATGGCTTCTAATATCACAGAGACTGGAAGAGCATTAAACAACCTTCACATAAACCATGGTCTGCTGTTAGGCTGTGTGAGACTCACTTAACCATTGCACAACCCTTGCTGCCTGAGTTCCTGTCGTCCGACTTCTCTGGCTGGATGTTGAATGCTTTTCCCCTCTGCGCACCCCTGGCTGAAGGACACCCAGAGCTCATGGACATGGGCAGGCAGATGTGCTTGGCTTGCCAAGGTGGGCCTGTTACACTCCATTTCACGACAGCTTATGTCTTACTTATTCCATGCAGAAAGTCGGACTTCTCTTTTGAAAGCATCCTTCCTTATTATATTATTGCTTCATCACGTTTAACTCCTTTTCGCATCCACTTGTTCAGGACACTAAGGCTTCATGATGGTCTTGGCCAAAGCACAGAGGGCTCAGAAGGAATCTATCCAAACTCTATGCCAATATGTTTGTGCTGGAACTGAGATGCTCTGACCACAGGCTCCAAAGGGAGAGGGGATCTTTCAGTTTGCAAAACTAATCCGGGAAATAGTCTTGAAAGGAACACAAAGTTGTGCCTTTTCAATTCCAAAGCACTTGGTAGAAGAGGGCTTTGACAAGCTACAATGGCATTTCACAAAACCAGTTAGTAAAAACAAAAGGCAGCAGAGGGGAAATACTAAAATAGTCAAGAAGCACAAATGCCGCCCACTCAAAGAGGAAATAAAAATGTTAAAAGTTAGAGAAAAGAATTATGAGGGCTCTCCAAAAAATTTCCACACTTTAAAAAACTCTATTAAGAATTTAAAAATCTAATTATATCACTTTTCTACATAGTCACCTTCCTTTGTGATGCATTTCCCCCTGCATCATACCAACTTTTTAATGCCACCAGCAAAAAATATCTAAAATATATTTATAAAATACAAAAGTGCAGAAACTTTTTGAAGACCCCTCGTATATTGTCTTGATCAGTGGTTTTCAACCACCAGTCCAGGGACCAGTGCTGGTCCACAGGAGATTTTCTGCCGGTCCGGGGGGTGGAGGGGCTCACTCTGTTCGCTGCATACTAGTGCAGGGGCTGGCTGTGTTCTACCACTTCTTCCTCAGATGGCATCATGTTTGCGGGGGGTGCACAGTGCCACCAGGGGGTCCCGGGAGGGGAGAGATGGCTTAGTGGGAGCCAACGGGGAGACACGCTGCACCAATTTTTGTATTTTGTTCTTTTGTTGGCCTTTTTTGTTGCTTGGTTTCTGGTTGTTTTAGAGATTTTTCAATTTTTTGGTACTGTGTTTAGAAACTAATACACAGAATACTGTATTAGTATTATGTGTACGGTGCTTTCTGTTTCTGCCTCAGTGGTCCCTGAGGTGGTTTTCCTGTTTCTGCTGGTCCTCAGCTGTGGAAAGGTTGAAAACCACTGTATCTAGACTGCATTAACAACACTTGCACAAGCGACGGCAAGGCTGCAAAGAAAGGAGTGTGTTCAGAGACACGTGATGATTTTGCCCCTCGGTTACAAGCAGCCCTAAAGTCTATCTCAGAAGTAGTTTAGCCCATCAAATCATATGTTAGTATTTCTATCCAATTTCACAGACACCAAAATTCTTACTGAAGATCTTTTTTCAGTCTTGCTTGCTGCTACCAGGATGGAAGTTGGAGGATTCCATCGAGTTAGCTCACTTCAGAGATGGTTAATATGGATATCACGAATTGCCCTTGCTGAAAAATTAACCCATGGCAGAGGATTGATTAGAAGCACTGTTAAACATGATTTATTTTTGCAGACATGGCCTCCATTTATTTCTCATGCCAACAGCAACTCTTATCGGACTTGACCATCTAGAGCTCACTCCTAATTTACGGAAAGAGCTCCTTCATGTAGCACATGCGCTGGTAAAGTTGCTCACACTTTACACTTTATCAAGTCACCCCCCTCACTCAAACCTTTTGTTGTAGAATTTCTTTATCTATTATGCAAAGTAGCATTTGTTAAGGCTGAATGTTGCTCCTTTTTTTTTTTTTTTTAAGGGAAAGAATATGAGGTGAGGTGGGGGTCGGAGAGAAGGGACCTTCAGAATGGGAGCTTTTGGAGTGAAAAGAGGACAGGAAGTACGAGGACTGCCCGCCTCCCCCTGGCATACTAACTCATACAGATCAAGGATCTTTATCTAACCTAGCATCTCACTCCTTCCTGGAGTCTCAGAGAAGGTAACCTCTTACAAAAGTGAAATGGGATTTAATACATGGAAAAAGCTTCCTCTGTCCTGGGCTAGAACTTCTAATCTTAGCCATGGAAAGGAATGGCGACACAGCAGACTCAGAGCATTGACCTCAACTTCAGGCTTTCCAAGTATTTAAACTTCCTTGCCTTTACCTCACCAGGACGGTTGCACAAGGCTGTCAGCTGATCAGGAAAGTTCACTTAAACCGGCTCAAGTGTCAGTCCTTTGCTCACCAAGCCCACCTTCCTCTGTGAGTAGGGAAAAGGTATGTTTTGAGGCATTTGGAATCAGGCCAGCTCCAAATGTAAAGAAATAATGGAATCGGTCAGGATCAAAACAGAGCTATACCTGATAATGTGGGGGTACTGCATGCCGCTCCAGGCTTTTATTGTGGCCTCATCAGTCCTTGCTCTGTTTGCAGGGGCTCCAGATGATACTGCAATTCTCCAGTTTTGCTTTTTTTAAAGGCAAGGAGGGAAGGAGATGGAAGAAGGAAAGAAGGTGCTGTGGCACAACTGGGCAGCATGCAAATGATATTAATAAATAAATGTGCAGTATTTTTTAAATCCCCAAGCGAAGCACAAATCCCCCACTGCTGTATTTGCATTATCTTCCTATACAGCACAACCACTTACCCTTTAAGTAATAGAATGCAACGAAAGGAGAGGAAAGCTCTTTGTGCAGTATTCTGCACGTCATTCTGCGATGAAACTTCTGGGAGATTCACTATCTCATCTGGAAAAGCTCTTACTCGAAGTAACATAGATGGAAGTTTACCCTTTGGGGGGTAGAGTAAGAGGAGTCGGTGGTGGGCATGTAGAGAAAGGGGCAAGCGTACTCCATTCTACACTCCGACTAATACTCTTCTGAAGATGTTCAGCCAGATAAAAGGGTAGCCCCACCTGAACCCGATGCGCATGGGTTTGAAGGAGGTGCCTTCAGACAGTGCATGTGCTGATCTGCCACACGGGTGCTCTAAGTTGCACGGTAAATACTTGTTTTCTAAATTCTGCACAACAGGTGCAGCAATATCAAAAGCGTCCAATAACGAGCCAATGTTGTATTGACACTGGAACTGCAGCTGTTAACTGGAAAAGCAAAAGCAAAGCATTGCAGCAAAACATGACATTTTTGGAAATTAGCAGTGATCCTGCGGGACCAGAAATGCTACTTGGATGAGAGATGGGAGAAAACCTGAAATTATGAAGTTCCACATTCAGATATCTTGAACAGGTTAACATGCCGAGCAGCTGCAATTAGCTTCTCCACAGTGATCTTGGTTAGCTATGTACCAAAATAGGATTCAGCTGAGGAGCTGATGGAGGTTGTAACTCCCCTAAGGGCTCACCAATATTGCTCCCAATACAAACTGCAGCACTTCATCAGATAAACGGTTGGCATTTTGTTTACCCTTGTTTAGTTGTTTTGGAGTGCTGGTAACAAAGGGGCAATATTTTAACTAACTGGCAGCATCTGAAAACAGACATTACCACTAATATGCTTTAAAATAGTTAAGCAGGAATTATGCTTGAAAAGCAGTCCTAATTGTGCCAACCCCTAAAAGTGAACAAAATCTGTATGCACAATTAAAAACATCTTCTGACAAATTAAGAATGTAGAATGATAGACATGGTAGCCTGAGACCAGAAGTATGAACATTCTGTAGTACAGGAGTGATGCATCCAAGCCTTGTGAGATATTGTTGACTATAATCCTCGTTACTGACCACTGGTTAGGGCCAAGGCTGATGGGAGCTCGAGTCCAGCATTTCTGAGGAATAAAACATTCTTCCCCACTCCCCTAGTGGTTCCAGGGTGAAGCAGGGCTGATGACCCCGGGCTGACAAGACGGACCCTGCAACAAGAGCGGTGCCAACGGCGGGCGGCTTTCTGGCTCCAGAGGCTGGCCCTGCCTGGTGAGCAGGCAGCAGTATCCTGCAATCCCTTGAGCCCAAATAGCGGCTCAACTTCTGCTTCAGCAGTTCATCTCCTTCGGGCCTCATTTCTGCCCCTTTTCAGGCAAAGAAAAGGAGTTTTCCTGAGGAGACAGCCTTTCCTGCTACTGCTATTCTGCACCTAGTCTCCTCTTAACTCTCTTCAGAGCAGGGGGGAGGCCAAACAGCACCATGGCCCACAGCAGCTTGCCGTTCGCACCACTGGGCAGGGCCTGCGGCACTTTGCAGCACCAGAAGAGACGGGGAGTGAGGAGAACAGCATTGAGGCCGTTTCACCGGGAAAACGGATATGCTTTCTGACAACACCTCCCCACACTCCAGGCCCAGCATTTGACATCAACGGACACATTTCCTAACATTTCACTGCAGCTTTGCCTGGAAGTCAGCTTGACATGGCCAGCCCCATGTGCGATTCTTCTCCCCTAGAACCCTGCCAAGCTGCCCCATGACGCGGAGGCACTGCGGAAGATCGCGGGCTGGCCCAGCGGACTCTCGACTATCATGCACGCTTTCCCATAAATGCCTCTGAAGAAAATCCTGCCGTGGACACGGCAGCTCCTGTCTCATGCAGCCTCGCATATCAACTCCAGAGCAATCTCATTAGGGCACCGATCGGGTAGGTCAGGTTAGATTAAAAACCTCTGTGTAAGAAGGAAGCAGCTTTTAAAATATATATTTAGAAATAAGGATACTTCCACAAAAATAGCAGCTGACAAGAAACACTCCCAGTTTCCACCTCTCGAAGGGGGGAATGCCTAAGGATGTGGGTTGCGATGCACACTGGCTGCGATGCACGTGGGCATTAGCAAAAGGCAAAGCAGCACCCATGGCATTTTAAGGATTTCAGGCAGTTTGGTTAAATCATGCCGTAATCCACTTTGTTGGTTTTATTCTGGAAAAAAAGGCTAGTAATGCTATCAAAGACTAATACATAGATTATTGCTAACCTACAGATGTAATCAGTCCAATAAATCTCTCATCATTAATCAGTCCATTTTAACAGGTGACTGAATGCCCTAATTATATCATAACTGGGTGAAAGCAAGACACCCAGTTACAACGCACTTGAAGCTTTTCATGCTGTTGCACTGCTTCTGATAGTCAATATCTAATGTGGCCATCAGTATTTAGGATCCCTCATTCTGAAGTCCCAACAAACAAAATGTAACATCCACACAGAAGGCATGCTGGTGTTCAGCCTCAGTCTGAAGAGACACTGAACACCAGCTCTTTCTTTCACTGGACAGCCCTGGTTTTGGTCAATTGCATTGCAGAGAAAATGCTATTTTTTACTTTCTGAGGCAAGCTTCCCCTTACTAAATTTTACCTTCTTCTGTCGATACTCTGATAGACACAGTACTTGGCTTTTTAATATTTTGCCTGCAGGATATGTGCCAACTTGACCTTGACACAGAAAATTTTAATTCAAATCAATATGTGTACAAGGTCACTCTAAAATTCAATTAATATGAATGGGGGGGGGGAATGCCCCACAGATCTTTCAACTGAAAATGAAAGGGCTGCCAGCTGAACATGCATGCAGCCCTCTTACTGATAGGAATACATCCCAAGCTTGTTTTTAAATACTACAATGCTGATTCTGACTGCTGGGATGCAAACCCTCTGGCTGTTTTTAAAGGACAAAAAAGCGATAAAATTTGCATTATCCTTAAATCTTTACTGCCAAAAAACAGGCACAATGAAAATCCCTAAAGAAATCTGGGGATTAAAAAAATGCCTTTCTCCAATAATTAGCTGTTCTATCTGAGTTAATGAGGTACGAACAGTAAAACATCCAGTATACTAAAGAGTAGGATGAAATAAGAACAGAGACAGGTCTGGAAATATATTTTAAATTCATAGACACCAGCATCAAATTTTTAAGAGTGAGAATCAAATATTTAGGCACCAATCTTGCACAGCCCTGAAAAAACTTTTTGGACTCTTGGTGTTTGCACATCATTTCTTGGGACCTGGTTGTCATGCACCTTGAGGGAATTGGGCTGATAATATCCTTCCTGATTTTTTGTTCTGAAGGGGCAAAACTCAAGCATTTGAACTAGCCAGTCTTGCTGATAGTCTCATATTCAAGGTCTGGAAGCAATCCATCAGTATGCAAAAAGCAATCCATATGGCTTGACATGATCTAAAGAAGCACCTATGCATTTTTTTTACAGGTGTGCTTTTCAGAGCAGCTCCTTACAGTGCATCAGATACTGCTTATATGTATAAGAAAAGCTCTGCTGGATCAGAGGCTACTGAAGGCTATCAAAGGCTATCAAAGGGCGACTAGCTCTGATGGCTACATGAACCTGTAATCCTCACTCCTTTAAAAAAAAAAAGACAAAAACCCTCTCTAGTCCTGATTTCTCAAACTCGGTGCCTTTCGGAGATGATTGCCATGCTGATGGGAAGGTGATCATTCTTGTAGGACTACTCATCTGGAGAGCTGACCTACAGCAATGCCTTCTCCAAATGTGAGGAAACTCCCCCCACACCCCATTTAAGATCCACTGCTCAGTAAGTTTCAATGGATGTTCCCCTAGTAGTACTGAGAGAGTAACGAAAAAAATCTACGTCCTTTTTCATGTCACTTGTCATACTCTTGCAGGCTTCCAGAGTTTTTTTCAGTTTCCCGAAATAGTTTGTCCAGCAGCTACAAGAGGGGTATGTTCACACGTGTGTGTGTGTGTGTGTGTGTGTGTGTGTGTGAGAGAGAGAGAGAGAGAGAGAGAGAGAGAGAGAGAGAGAGAGAGAGAGAGAGAGCGCGCGTGCATGTGAGAGCCTACTTTGCACAGCAGCCACGTGGGGTTTCCAGAAAATTTACTGTTACCGTAAATCGATAGAGATCTAATTTAGTACATGTGTCTGATGTACATTCAGTAAGCAAAATAAGAAGTATGTCATGCTAATTTTACATGCTGTGTAAGCGTCTGATGAATTTTTCCAATATCTGAAAGCTGTTGAATTGAAAATATTTCATTGTAGGAGGAAAATGCAGTGAAGTGCATTCAGTGTAGCTTTAATCAAAATGAATTCAAAGCTTAACTGGGAAATTATTTTTATTGGGATATTTGTAAATATTTAAATACATGCATGTGCTTCCTCTGCATTACATTCTGGGCGGGGGGTGGGGGGAGAAAGCTCTGAAAACTGCCAGAACTTTAGCATTATACCTTAAGGGTTGTACACATAACTTTAAGGCCTTCCCAGGGAGAATGACCACAGTTAAGTGAATTGCAACTCTAAATTTAGCTTTGACTGGAATTGCATCCATTTCATTTCCCACTTTGACTCACATTCATCCATTTATGATATTGTCACAATTTTTTTGGAAAATGTACTTCCAAAATCCAAATGCTCAGACTTCTAAAACTTATAAGCATTCTGTTTTGGGAACCCTGTGTTGCCTCAGAAGCATACAAAACAGTAAGAGCAGCCCAGTATCCATGAAAATCTATTTTCTCCCACTGTGTGACAACCTGAACCCTTAGCAACAACCAGGACTGCAACAGAAGAGAAGACACTGGCTAGAACAGGAAGACCGGCACTGCGAGCTGTAGATGAGCTGAACCCAAACTCATGCCCTGATGCTAAACTGAAGTCTATCAGCCAGAAGCTGAGAAAATGGGCTTTCCAACTGAGTACAGACAACACAACAACCCACATGCAAGGGCTGAGTATGGATGGGTTGAGTGTGGCTTGTCACTGAACTGTGGATTGTTAACAAAGGTGATTGTGCTATCTGAACCTAGCTGCACAAACAAGCCATGGCTTGTTAACCATGAACAATGCAGGAAGAGAACCTATGGTCTGTTGTTGGGTTGTTAAATCTGGGTTGTTCGCCATCAATGCAACAACACTCGACCCTTGAGGGTGGGTTTCCATGTTGCCCAAACCCAGCCATTGTAAACCGTGTCTGCTGTAACACAAAGCTTTTAGCACTGGAATTGGCAATGAAGACCGTTTTATGGAAGACCTACTCCTGGTGGAGAGGAGCCTGTAAGATCTAGATCAAGGCCACTGCCTGTAGTCCTGGAGCCTCCTTAGAGATATGAGGACTATCATGACAGCATCTTCTCTTCAAAACTGACCTCCACTGTGCTGCCCAACCAAGCCACCTGCAGGCATCTATCATACCCTATAGGTATTATCAGGCCATGCAACCAGATGAAGCTGCATGTTACTGTAGCGTGCATGAAGCAACATACTCAATGTGCGAGAATATGTGCCCTCAGACATGCCCCAGAATCTTCTGGGATGTATGGCAGGCAAGCCAAGGTGGGGAGGTCTTTCTCAAAGCAGAAGGTTTGAAAGTTCCTGTATTCTCAAACTGATGCTTATTAATGGGTTTAAGTCCAGGAAGATGCTGAAAAATGCTCTAGTTCTAGATTGCTTCTCTGCATTTCCAAGAAATCCTTTGCTGGTTTAAATGAAGACTTCCTGTGCACCTTTTTACAAACATGCACAATTATTTCCAACTGATTTGCACCTGCAAGGTCCTAATGTCATAAGGGCTGCTGCTTGGCCACAAACACGCATGTGGAGCTTCGAAGATTATTGTTTAAGGCTTTGAAAGAGAATTATATTCAAGCTCTCTTGAGCCATCCAGAGCAGGCCAACCACTAGTGCTTTGCAAAAGCAGCCAAAAGGCAACTTTCCTCTCCAGTTTATGTCTTATTAACTGACTGAAAGTCATACACAGTGTCTTTGGAACAACAAAAGAGACTGGTGAAACAAAAGACTGCCTGCTAGTTACCTTCCTCTATAATTTCCCTCTGTTGCAGCCTCCTCCCTTCCTCTATTCCTGGTATGAATGCTACTCTCTGCTTTTCAGGCTCATTCTTCTCTAATGATGCCTATTTGTAAATAGCAAGATAGGATGCAATTAAGCCATTAGAGACTAAACAAACACATATGCTAATTAGGTTTTTTACAGGGATTTTTTTTAATGGAGAGGCTGGAATTTACCTTTCATTAATCTAACTTAATTGCAATACCACACGTTAAAAAGTCAACATAAATTAAGGATTTTAAATGATTTCTCGATATTAGGGATGAGCTGGTGGATTTCTCCCCCTGCACATAGATACCCTTCTGGCAACAAGCTGAAGCCTCTTAATAAGGAGGTTAAACCAGAAAACCACAGAGCTGAAAAGACTAAAATATAATTTAGCAATGGATGCGTAACATTTATGATATAATTACCTCACCCCAGTGCAAGGTAAGTATTTTTAAATGCTTTAAATCAATGCAGTGTCAAGGGGTTATGAAGCATTTCTGGTTTCTGGCACGGTATCACAGGTTCTTTAATACTCCAGAATCAACCCCCTTGCCCCAGTTATCATGACTACATGGAAAAACAACAAAATTCCCAAGCAAAGAGCTTTCCATGCAATGTTAAAATGAAACAGAACACATACCCCTCACCCAATTCAAGGCTATATTTCAACTGCCTAATGCCCCTGATATTTTATCCCACGGTCTTGGGTGATGTTTGCCCAGTGCATAAGGCAAAGGTGAGTAACATTCAGAAATTTGAGGACTACTTGCTTCTGACCTCCTGTGCTTGCATTGCTCCCCAGATGTGCTGAAATGCAGAGGTGAAAATAACATTTCAAAAACTTAAATGAAATTGCATCTGGGGTGCTAAACCTGGTTTGTCAATTCAGATATTACAGCCAACTGTGGTTAGAGCAATTGAGAAAGTGCAAGCAGTAACTCACACACCTGAGAGTAACAGGGAGTGGCAAGTTCTCCAACTGACAAACCATGCTCTGGAAGAACAAGTGAATGGACGAAGTATTTCTTAAAAATACTGGCAGCTTGTGTGTTACAAACAGCCAAGTTATCAACAACCTGTACTTATGAACAAGCAAACCCAGAAGTCCCACCTCATCCTTGAGCAGTAAGTGAGTACCTGCAGGTTCCAGGTGGCAAGCAGGAAGATCCGGACAGCTAGAAGAGGGAGGGAGCAAGCAAGCAGCTTTCTTAGGTGTGTTATATGCTTTTAATACATGTAACCCTAACCCTGACTTACATACAAATTTGACTTAAAGACATTCTCAAGAATGGAACTGGCCTGTAACCCACAGACTACCTGTTTTTCTTAAAGCACAGAGTGAAGCACTATGCTGACTACTGTTTAGGAAACGAACAGCACAGGTATGGTTTTTCTCTCCCCCCCCCCCCAAAAAAAAGGGCACACATATTTTATATACATTGTATGAAATTAAGTTGCTACACTCAGGAAAGCGACCTCACTTCTGTGGAAAATATGTGAAATTGCTTCCAGAATTAAAAGTTGCAGGGCAAGAATGAAATGCTAGAGGTTACAATCAAATTAGAATTTGAGACAACATTTTGAACTAAATTACTACAACAAAAATATATTGAATATACTGAACAGAATTTAAGTGAATGTACTACCACAGATGTCTAGTTTGCTTGCATTTAATTACAACCCAATTCTATGTTATTAGAGTAGCTGGAGCGATTTAAGATGCTAATACATAAATAATCTATTCTGAGTAAGAATGAATAGATGTCAGCAGAGGAAAGGATTAGGTGAAGAAGCCTTTTAAACATTGCAATTAAAGATCATAAAAGGAATGGGAAGAGGGGTCTTAAAATAAGCTGTTTTCCGGGGTGGAATATATTTCTCAATACTATACTAATTATTTTAAGGTACTGCTTGAAATCATGATTTGCACTGTTTCTTCGTTCAACCATTTCCAGTATTTATAGAAACTGGGTGCTTTTTACGGCATTTACGCCACAAGCGTCTGGCAAGAGTGACATACATTCAGTAGAGTTTGCATGAGACGAGACGGTCTCTCAGGGATGCAGTGACAGGAGAGCAGCACCTGGACC
This sequence comes from Varanus komodoensis, assembly GCF_004798865.1. Lineage (NCBI taxonomy): Eukaryota > Metazoa > Chordata > Lepidosauria > Squamata > Varanidae > Varanus > Varanus komodoensis. The sequence goes on along the minus strand of NW_025335873.1, from coordinate 1,005,435 downwards.
CCAGTGTGCTTTTACGTAACAGGATATTGGTCCTGGCTTACTCATTCTGCCTAATCCACATGCAGGCAAAGCCCTTCCAGATCAAAGCAGGTAATCACAATTAAAAACAACAAGTAACAAAAACACAAGTGTTGCCATCCTCCTCCATAACAAAAACCCCATCTGACTATCTTTGCTCTGTCTCTGCTGCCTTGGAGAATACCATATTTAACCATTTGTGGTGGAACCCATCACCAAAGGGGCTTCATATTCTGAAGATTTCCATTTCGGCTAGGTAGTGATACACAATTTGGCATCAATTAACTTTGTTGGAACCCAGCCAAGATAACAAACCATTGTGAAAAACTATTTATTTCATTTGCATACCACCCCATAGCCCAAGTTCTCTGGGAGATTTATAATGTCTTCATTACCATGTTTCCCAGGATGCTATTATTAATGGCATGAGTACATAATCTCTCCACCTGAAGACACTCAAAATTTAGGGGACAGAAATGAAATAAAATGAGATCAATTAATTGGCTTGCATCACCCCAAGAATGACAATGCAAGCGGGTACCGGTGGCCACTTTAATTTGGATGGTGGACACAACATGGCTTCCAACACAATCACCACATGGTTCTGTAACACAGATGACAGTTCTGCTGGTATCCTTTCCAGAATCTGGACACCAAATCCTGTGGTCTTCAGAGGTACCTTGACTTAACACATAAATCACATCAAAGTCAACTGGATTAACAAGAAAAGATGTGAAGAACTGCAGCCAAAGTGCTAATTATAACATGTGGCTGAACAATGACAGCCTGAATTAATTGAGCTGCTGATTATGGCTGAAAAGGATCCTATGGCAAGGAATAACATAAGGAGCTGCTAAACCCTAGCAGACTTCTATTCCAGCTGATGTAAATAGGGCTGTGCTCATTCTGACCTGTCCAGAATTTGAACTTTTGAACTTAATGCAGCTCCAAAGACAGGTAAAATAAATCCATGTTCTGTCCACCTCATTTTGGGATTTACAGCCAGCATCTGGTACAAAACCTGGGGCATCACAAAGGGGATCCAAAACTTGTTTAATATCCAATTCCTCATTTCCCCCAGGAGATATCAAAGCCAAGCCACCACTATTCTGTAGCCCAACAAGATTCAGGAATTTGCTGGAAGTGCAGAGTTCATATGCAGCTACAGAAGATACAATGTGAATTCAGTCTGTGACCTTCAGAGGTGAAAAAGACCCTTCCTGAAACTTTACATGCTTATGAGGCATGAGGTCACCATACATTCTTCTGAGAAATTACTTTGCTAAATATTGTATTTGTGCAACCCTACTGTGTGAGAAATTTAGAGATTGGGTTCAGATCACATAAATTTATTTTAAAGATTTATGTGACACCTTTCAATAAAAGAAACATTCTCAAGATAGCTTATAAATAAAATACAAAGAAAATGCATAATTAAGCAACAAAATAAAAAATAAACGGTGAAATAATATGACAAACAGAAGTAACACATGCACTTTGTAGTCATACATATTTTTTGAGGGGAAAATATTTCATCAGAAGTCTTTAACAGTTTCATGTGAGCCAACATTCCAAGGTGAATAATGGAGGTTAAAATGTCATTACTAACAGCACAATCCAAACCTTTTTCCCAATTTGATGGCTGACTGAGGTTAGGAAGGAATGCTGGTGTGGAGGTCCTAGCAGAGAGAAGTACTGCAAGAGAGGGGAGGTTGCCAAGGCAGAGCCCCCACTGTATCTAAAAGGGTGAGCAGCTGTCACCAGCAGGCATGCCACTGACTGAAATCCCCTAAATGGTGTTCTGTGGACAGAGAGGAGCAAAGATATTCAGCCTCCTAGAAAGGCCTACTTTGGGTCCTTCTGGATTGGATGCAAGGAAAATTCCCTCCCATTTGGAAGTTCGGGGGGGGGGGAGCTCTTCTCACCCCCCCATTTTTTTGTTATAGCAATAACTAATGGTTACTACAATATCTCTGGAACTGAGATACTACAGCACTATAGTATCTGAAATACTATAGCGCTGTAGCATTAGAATCTATATTATAGCATTACTAGAGAGTGTTAGTATCTTGGAGGAAAATCAAATTCATACTAATTGAATTACACCTAACAGTAAATTAGTGAGATTCAGTGTGGTACAGTAGTTAACAGTGCAGGATTGGGACTCAGGTGATCTGAGTTCTAGTCCCCACTCAGCCATGCAGCCAACTGGGTAACTTTGAGCCTGTCACAGACTCTCAGCGCAACCTACCTCACAGGGTTGTTGTTATACAGGTAAGATTGAGAGCAGGAGGAAGAGAATGATGTAAGCTGCTTTGAGTTCTTTAAAAGAAAAAAAAGCTGGGGTGTAAACCTAATAATAAATAAATAAGGTTAAACTGAATCCCGACTTTTCTCATTCTAATAGAAAATAAACAGACTCCAATAAAAAAGAGATTATTTGCTAACTGTCCCTCTCTGGCCCAAATCAAATTAGCTAAGTTCTTCATAACAGCCTTATCCCAAAACCACACACACAAACTGTTAAAAATGTTTTAATAAAATAAATGATAAATAAACTGTCAATGGATGGAGGGCTAATTCTTTTTCATCTTTCCAGGTTATCATGCCAATGCTTATATGGGAAAAATGTGGAAGAGAGTTTTTAAAAAGAAAAAAAAAACCCACAATGAATTCTGCATGGGGTTTTTAAACTGTTCGTACAGCTGCCATTTACCATCTTCCATGTATGGATGCAATTGAAGGCTTACTTGATATGTCAAGTAAGATCAGGTTAAAATTGCTATACAGAACTACCCATGATAAACAGCATTAAAGTTAGTTGAGGATCCCACACTGCTCTAGAAAAAAGTTTCAATTATTTATGTGCTTATGACGACACAGTGTAAATCCAACCTAATGAGGTACAACTGTGCATAAATCGGAAAGCGCAGACACTGTGGAGAGTCTGGAGAAAACCCTGCCACTCAGGGCAGTCGCAAAAAACAAAACAAAACAAAAAAACACCCTACTCACAACCAACAATTTCCCTTAGGACTGAGCTTTGTTAGGCCTGCTTACTAGTAGAGCTTGTAGTGCGCACATTAAAGCCCTCCCTTAAGAGGCATAAACTTGCGCGAACACAGCTGGGAAGTTCAAAACTGATTTTTTAAAGCTGGCGTGCCTCTTGTTCAGCCAATAAGGATTGCTTACTTTGGGATTTCAAACGCAGCTGATAGATGATCGTAACTGCACGCTCTCACCTCTGCTACATCTACCACCAAAACGTTTGCGCATGGCCTAGTCACCTGCTTCTCCTGTCCACTTGAGCCTGCTCAGACCTTAAGACCATGCGTGGAGGTCCTCCTCCGAGAGGAGAGGAAGGTTGTGAGGGGAAGGGCCTTTTCTGTTATAGCATCCCAATTGCGGAACTTGCTTCCCAGAGAGCTGTGCCTGGTGCTGGTGCTTCATTCATTCCAGTGCCAGGCCAAAACCTTTTTATTTGCCCGGTTTTTAAAATTGTTAAATGGTATTTTAATTATTTTAGCACCAAATACTGGCATTAAGAAGTCTTTTTTTTTAAATCAGGGTGGGGGCATACCATCATGAGATTTTAATGAATGGCAATACAGAATTGTTTTAAATAATTAAATAAAATAATACTTGCAATGAGTTCTTGAAAACTGCCTTAAGGTGAAAACAAACAGCAAGTAGTGTTGAACAAACACTAGTGTTGAACAACCTCTGCCAAAATGTCTTTTTGTCTTGACAGAGATGGCTTTGGGGGACTAGTTTCAGTTGGTTAATTAGTACCCTCTGAGTTACGTATTTAGGTTTCTCCCTGCTTGGCATGCTTTCTCCTTCCCCCTGCCCTCAAGCAGAACAGAGAAACTAGCTTTCTAGGAGCTGTGATGGGGAACTGCAGGGCATCCTGAAGTGTGTTCACAAGCACGCACTGCTTTGTGTGCTCTGCAACAGCCTCCAGAATGCGTTCTCAGGTTCACATGACTTGTGCCAACCATTTGAGGAAGGAAAGGGTGAGGGACAGCAGACAACAGGTGGTGAAAGTTCCTTTGGTCCCTGAGCAAAGGCCACCAATTCTTACTTCGGCTACCAGAGGGCTTCCCATGAGAGCAAATGCTTGTTCCTTGTGTTCGGGGCTCAGCAGTTGGAAGATACTGCCCAGAAACAACTTTGTTCAGTTAGTACCTGGACAAATGCAACCATGTTAGGGGGTGGTTTCCTCCGCTTCGTCAAAAGCAAAAGCCTGCCTACTTCTGGAATAAGAGAGAAACAAATCCAAGAGCAAGAGTAGACATTTGTTCTTTCTCATGGTTCATGAACATCCATAGGAGTCCCATTTCCAAAAATGTGTGGTTATGCTATATTTGGGGTTTTTCCCCATGTGTTTTAGTCATATTAAGCAACCATCACTCTTTGGGTCAGATATTTGTCAAGGAGCTAAAAGGCCTTGTCAATTAGTACTAAATCGATATCAGAGAATCACAGCCAAAACCTGCTATGCAAACTAACTTCAATGACATCTCTAATACTAGTTCAAGGTCCCTACAGTATCTTAACAGTCGACCTTAGAGCATGTTCCTGCAACAATTCTCCTGCACTGCCAACGTGACTTGTTCTGGAAAGTGCTGTGCCATTCAACGAAGAGGTACAGTGCCAGGCAGATTTTGTTCTTGCTATCAAATAATGAGGATGTTAAGATTTAAGTTCACACTAGATTTAGATTTGAGTTCACACTAAAAGTACTGAAAATATCAACAGACCAAGAAGCAAGTGGAAGAATATAATGCTAAAAATGAATGACTTTACAAGAGGTTCTTAGAGAAGTCAGTCATTCAAGCTCTGTTTATTGTGATTTCACAAGTCATCAAGTGGAACAAATTAATATGAAACCAGGGGAAACAAGGTTTTTAAAAAATCATAAGCATTCAATTGAGTTAATCCTTGAACTGTATTTTGTCAGATCAAAGGACAAAAATAACAATGGAATATTGGGCTGTACAAGACGAATTATGGCTAAAGCAGTGCTCCCTGGCCAATTTGTGTGCACTACTGGAGTTCCAATGAGGTCCTGTAGCTGTCATTTGCATGGGAGAAAAAGCAGCTACTAGCTCCAACAGGAATTTTCCTGTACTGCAAATAGAAGGCATCCCCTCTCCCCGGCAGACAATACCCAATCTGCATTGGGCACCAGCTGGGGGACAAAAGCTCAAAACCATTCAACCCTCTATTTATTTCTTCTTAAAGACTGCATGATAAGACTAACACAGTGCATACAAACTCTTCTATAAAGAAAGGTTATGTCTGGGGTTATTTGGATTAGGAAATAGACAATTACAGGGAGACATGGCAGAGGTGTTCAAAATTATGCACACTGTGGAACACACATTCAAACAGCACATAGTTGAACCGTGGGATTCCCTTCTATGAGCTGCTGTGATGGCCACAAATGTGGACAACTTTCAAATGCGAATGGACAAGTTCATGGAGGAAAAGGGCTAGAGAACAAATAGCAATTTGCTGTTTCCTTGAATCTTCCACTGGATCCAAGTATGAAGATCATGACCATCAAACTGCTGAGACTGTTTCACAGTTCTTTGGATTCTGGCCAAAGTCCAGGAAACTGAGTGAGGGGTGGAGGGAGAGGTTTAAGTCTGATTTCCTTGAAAAAGCCTCACCTTCAACCTGCCAATGCTGCATGGCAAATTGATTTTGAAATGGAGAGGATGGGATCAAAAGCTGTTTGTGATGTTGCACAGGCATTAGCTACTTAAAGTAAAACATTTTATTGGGCTACTTCTGCACATTTGTATGAGCCCAAGCAGGTCTTTGGCGCTTGCCTACTAGTTACAGTTTTTGCCAGCTTCCTCTGATTCTTTTTCTTTCCCTTGAGTTTTTAAAATGAACATTTTCCCCTTCTCCCAACTGGGAAACTGTAAACAGGATAATTTTTCCACTGCTTTCACTGTTAAACATCTAACTTGCCTTAGCAAAGAGGAAAATTATTCTGCTTATAAAACCTATTAAAACTGATCAAGTTTTAACCTACCAGCAGCATTGCAGAGGTTCCATTGGGTCTGGATAAGTGGATGGACATTTCAGGAAACATTCTATCAATGCGGCTGATCACATCATCAACATACCTACAGAATCGTAGACATGTATTAGAAAACAACAACACAGACACCCCACCCCCCCAGCATATATCCCAGGTAGTCATAAACTGCATGGTTAATTTCAACAACCCATCATAAAATTTACTGCAAGAAAACACCCGGATGACAACTGATCCAAGGGATACTTTTCTCCCACCTGATCTAGAATGAGACCTGGATCTATCTAGGAGGTTGCTGAATGGCAACATCAACGTTAACAAACTTGCTTGGGATATCCATATTCACTTAAAAGCCTTGGTTTGGCTTGTTTTAACTACTAGAGTATCTGGTGCTTTTCACTGAGTCCACCGAGCTCACGGATGGTGTAACAGGCCTGATCTCCTCTGTGCTATCTGGCACTCTCAACTAAGAAAAGTCAACACTGGAACTCAGCTTGTACCTTACCTGAGTAAGGTGCAAGCCAAGAGGCTTCTCTTTGTTCTTCTATAGCTCTTGCATAGTAATTTTTGCAAGGATCAGCAATGGTCATATATAGCTTCTCTGTGCTATGTCAAGGCCTGCATTGGAGAAGCCCTCATACCTGTGACTGAACCCAGCTTTTCACCTAGCACATTCCATGTTGCCACACCAGTAATTTTCAGTTGGTGAGGCTGCTGGTGAATTCCAGCACCAGGGAGAGCTCCAGAGGCACCACCAAACTGTCTATATAATTGCATTTTTTAAAATAAACAGGCATTAGCAAGTGGCTGCCTCCAAACAGCAGCAACCATTGGATGACATTTTGGGCTGGCAATTTATGGTATGATATGGGTGCTTTGGTCTGTTTGTTTCTAATAAATTAATGTGCACTATGTCATTTTCATTTTGTTTGGCCTCATTTAGAGTATTTTTATCCTGCTCCACAAGCCAGAAAGACTCCCAGAGCAGCTTACAAGTAATCAATAGATGATATTTCCTGCCCACAGGCTTACAAATGAAAAGATACAGCATGCAAAGAAAAAGGAATAGGGAGGGAAAAAAGGAAAAATATGGCCATGCTCTCTTCCCTCTGCCTCAGTTTAGCCTGCTGGTATGGCTGCAGCTAATAATAGCTGAGGAAAAGGGATCCTTCATGAAGAGGTCTTTAGCAGGGCTGGTGGAATAGCTCTGTTTTTTCTCTCATTTACCTGCAAACCTCTTTACTATGCCAGCCCAGTTACCTGTCCCCAGTTACCTGATTGTTTTAGATTAAGAGCTGGGCGGGGGGGGGGGGGCTATTCACATTTAGGAAATGTTAACCATCCTGTCCCCAAGGGCTGCACAGCCCCAGTAGGCTCAAAGTGAAATATCAATCAAACCCACCAATCATTTCTGGCCTATGGAGCAAGAGTATTACTGATGGACTCTTCCCTACAAGGGGGTGGGGGATGGAAGCTCCATTCCAACCTGAGACATACCCTTAAGAAGACTATTTCAAAAATGCACTGTTTTCTAAATAAAAATGTATACATGCCCAACCCTCTCCCACTTCCAGCTTCTCTTTAAGATTTTACCTGCATTCTCACCATATAAGCAATCCCCAAAAGAGAAGAGTCTTTCTCTTCTCCTGCAGACTTTATTGTTAGTGTCAAATGCATCTCACTGTCTCTCATCTTCCCTGTCTGTTTTCCTACCATACACCCTCTTCTCCTCTCAGCACTACCCTCGGAAGTAGCCTGATGCTGCCTCACACATTACGACCCTCATGGGGAAGTCACCAAAGTTATATCAGTGCTGTCAGGATTGCGTATCTGAGCAGCAATTCTTGGATTGGGCTAATGCCAAGTTTGCACAGCGTCCTCAAAATTCCCCAAGCAATTTGGTCAAGCCAAGTGCAAAGTGACCTTCAAGACACAGTCACCACATTGCCACAGAGAAGCCACTTTTGTTGGTTGCCACGCAGAGGCACTTAGCCACACACAATGGTTGGTTCTATAATATGGTGGGAATAAGGCTTTTACCTTCCAGACGGATCATACCTTAATGCACAGGTTGCCAAAACATACTTTGAAATAACTTCTGCTGTAGAACATTTTAGCATCTGCCCAGTCAGCAAAAATCTAAATTCTAGTAAAAGGCATAAAATGAAATGAAGAACTGAGAAGATCCGTGAGTACCTTGTCCAGAGCATAATTTTTCAGTGGCACTGGGCCAGGAAATAAACACACTTGCTGGCCTTAATTTTAATGCTCATTTTAAGGGCCGGGAAGTTTATCCTGCGATCGTAAGGCAGCATTAATAATAAAACTCACAGGAGGGAAGGCATGCAGCCAGGCATCTCCTTCAGAAACCCCAAAGATCCCAAGTTAAGTTGCTGCTGTTACAATCGGCACGTGAAATTTTTAATTTTGTCATTAAAACAATAATAAAAGTCAAGCATAGCAAGGTGAGGAAAGGTTTCCAAACAACCTCCCACTGTTTTGCAAGAAGCCTATAAAAATCCCGACAGTGTTTCCTTCATAGCAGCAGTGCCCGGTAGGTGAAAGATGCTCCAGAAGCCCCGCGTTATACCAGAGACAGGCAGCTGGATGCCTCCGTTCAATCTGCATGGAAATGTTCAGACTCGAAGGCAGGAGTGATTTCAGAAGCCATAGCTTTGTAGAGGGAAGCCTAGCAGCATAATCACAAACACAGTTCCATCCACCCCTCAGAGACCACAGAAAAACACAACACTTCTTAATGTCTTTCAGTTCTACATTGGACAGATGGCTAAGTTCTCCAATATGATCTTCTTTAAAAATTGGATTGGATCCAGTGATCCAATGTTAGTGTTATGTTTAGCGGCTCAGGCACCATTTAAATAGCATTTCTCCCACACAGCATGTAGGATACATGCTGTTCATTTTTCTATTCCACATACAAGCCATAAGGGTTTTTTAAGTATTAAATCTTTATTTTGGTCTCATGACAGCCAGGGAAAAAGAGAAAGAACTAGGCTGGGCAGAAGCATATAAATTTACCTGAACCTGTTGTGTCAAAGAGATATTAAATTGTTTGAGTGCAAAAGAATGTATGAAAAAGGTTAACTGTAATCTAGGATTGGTGTTACCTGGAATGCAAGCTAGATATTTGACAGAGAAAGACAACTGCTTAAAATACATTTTACAAATCTACAGTACACATGCAGGACCAAGCAGATGTACACTCAGTGTGATATGGCGGCTACAGTGTTGGATGGGATAGCATGAAGCTCACTGGATGTTGGGCCAGTCACAGACTTAAGTCATGCCTACAATGCAGGGTTGTTGTTGTGAGGATAAAACAAAGAGGAGCAGCAGCCTTGGAGTCTTTGCAGGAGGAAGAAAGGCAGAAATGTAACATCATAATAAAAACTGGGAATTCTCCTGGACTCGACACTAAGTGGGGAAAGCACAAGCAGCAGCGACAAGGAAGCCCTCTTGCTAGCTACACCTGGTGAGCCTTCTGTGACCTGATCTGGAGAAGATGGACTGTGCTGCCGTTATCCATGCACTACTGACATCCAGTTTGGAAGCTGTTCACCTAGAGCAGTGGTGGCAAACCTATGGCACACGTTCCACAGCGGACACGCACAGCCCTCTCTTTCGGCACGCCCGCCAAGTAGCCCCAGCATCGCCCCAGCAGCCAAGCATTGGATAACAGCGCACACAGGGGCCATCCGCATGCTTGGAAAGGAGTAGTGGCGCCAGGTGATGCTTCTGCATGGCTGGTCAGTGCACTGCCAAGGACATATATATATTTGCTTGGACTGGCTGTGCATTGTTTTTTCTAAACTAAAACCTCAGTTTTCAGGTTTTATTACAGTGTTGGCACTTTGCGATAAGTAAGTGGGTTTTGGGTTGCGGTTTCAGCACTCAATCTCTAAAAGGTTCACCACCACTGGCCTAGAGTATTAGCGGGAGCCAGGAGCTCTAGTCATGTGACACCAGTACGGCACCCAAAACACTGGTTGCTAGTACATTATTATGGGACCGGATTTACAGTGCCGGTTTCACCTTTTAAGGCCTTAACCATATATTTATTTATTAACTTATATATTTATATATATAACATATATATATATATATATTTATATATATAACATATATATATAACTTATATATATAACTTATATATATAACTTATATATTTGTATTTTATTGTATATATTTTAAAATGTTATTTTAATCTTTTTGTTGTAAGCCGCCCCGAGGCTTCGGCGAATGGGGCGGCATAAAAATGTTTTAATAAATAAAATAAATAAATAAATAAACCAGTTTGGGACTAAGTTGAAACTTTACCCATATCAGCCTGCTCACTTCGCAAGATCAGCAGCTGAAGCCCTCCTGACACGCTCACCCATGAGAACCACCAATCTGGCCAGGACAGCTAGCAAGGGTGGGGGCTTTTCCTCAGTGGCCCCATGTCCGTGGCTCAGGCACAGCAGGTCTTTAGAAGCCTCCAAGGCCTTGCTTTTCTGTTGCATTTTCGTAATTCGTTTTGACTGGGGTGCTGAACTAAAATGCTTTTAGCTGTAATTATTTACTATTATTCCCCACTTACTCCCCATTTCTGCTAGTTCTTATTAGTTATTTTTGGTGTTACAATTGTTTTATATTTGGAATATTGCTGCCATTTATATTGTATGTGATGTATTGACTGTTGACCAGTCTTCCTCAAACTGATATCCTCCAGCTGTGTTGGACTGTATCGCCTATCCTCCCCATCTAGGATGGCCCATGACAGGTGTCGCATGCAACACAACTGAACAGCAACAGGCTGGGAAAGGCCGGAAGGAGGGTGTCACGGGCCTCTCAGTCCCCATTTCCTGCACCAGGGCAGGCAGCACACAGTCCATCCGTGGCCTGCCATGAGTGGTTGTGTCTTCCTAGCTGGAAGTAGGCACCTTGTTTCCCGCCTATTCCTGGAAGGACAATTCTTCTTGGAAGCAGGCAGGCTCGCCTTCCCACTCTTCTCATTTCCAGGCAAAATCCTAATTCAGTAGAGAATCATGGCATGTGGGCACTCCCAGCAGAATCTGTGTGTGTTTTTCACAGTCCAAGCAACGCAGAATCATTTTCTGCCCTTCTCAGTGCCAAGAGGAGCTCCTGACTGCAAGCAAGCTTCCAGCTATTTAGCTCAGAAATATTACTTTACAATTATTGGTTACTGGTGGCCAAGTAGCCGCATTGCCTTGTCCATAAAAGAAGGACGCAGAGATGTCAGCAACAGCATTTACTATTAAAAATGGACCATAAAACAGAACTGTCATGACTCTTGTAAGGCTGGCTTTAAAATGCTAGATACAGTTTATTAATCCTGGGGTGAAAATAAATAATTTCATTAAAACTGCGCCTCTTAGGCAAGCACAAGCATGCCATATGAGCAGCTCTGCAGCAGGTTCTTTGCTGGTGACATGAATTACCAATAGTTATTAAACTAACAGTCCCTGCCGCCTAATGTGAAACGACACTTTATCCTTAGAGAGGCAGCAAAGAGTGCTTCAACAAATTCTCACCCTGCAAAAGTATCTCCCAAATGCTGGCAAGAGCCAGGGATGCTTCAGATCCCAGAGCTTCTCTAACTCCCCTGAAGCTAAAGCATCATGCCCAATTCTTTGTCACTGACATATTTCTCAGATTCAAATCCCAGCATCTCCCGTAATACTCCCTGGACTTTTCTCTGTCCTATGCTCACCAGTAAGAAGCCATTCTGACAGTGAGCTGGGGAGAACCACAGAAAGGGGGTTGTATGCACAAAAGCAAGAGATGTTTGAAGGAAGCGTGGTGCACTGAATAAATGGCACTGAACACACCACTGCCACCCTGGAAGGTGTGGGTGGTTTCCTGCCTGCCTGCCTGCCAACAACTAGCAGGCTGCCTGCCAAGTGGGGTCTTGTGTCTCAAGGTCAGCATCCCACATCTGCACTGGAAGGATCTGGGGTAGCAGCACTGGGGTATGTGCTGCCAGGGACCATAGGGAGTTGCTGATGCTGGGCTAGGTGAACCAATGGTTCTGCACAGTTGAGGTAAAAGTAGTTGTAGTTGCCTGACCACAACTCCCATCAGCCCTAAGCCAGCAAAGCCAATGATGAGGGATGGTAGGAGCTGCAGTGCAAAACATCTGTGAAAGGCCTTGTTTTCCAACCCTACGACAGATGTGCAGATCACAAGGGCAGGACACAAACCCAGCGGCCAAGCTCATCCTCTGCAGTGAGAAAGGTTGCTGGCTCAACATCAGGTGACCCCAGGTGAAGATTTCAGATAGGAGGGTTGTAGAAGATGCCCCTCTGGACTGAGAGCACAGAAAGCCCCTGCTGAACAAGCAGACAATCATGGGCTAGTGAGACCAACATTTCTTGAATCCCATAGACTCATATGCAATATAACCTCCTGCATTAGCACATCAGTAATTTGAGGGGGTCTTTAAAAATCAAACTAAACATGGAATATTCAGATGAGACAGATAACGAGGTCTATGTCAGCAGTACAGGATATTAACCTGGGGCAATAATCTGGGACAGTTTGCCTACAAGTAACTGACTTGGTGCGCATGTTTCCTCTGCAAATTTTGAAAAAGATATGCTACCTGCCCACCTCTCCAAGGCTAAATAGTTGGGTGATTTATTCCACATAGAAAAAAGAGCTGTCAAATATAACTCAATGACAGTGCCAGGAAAGGACCCCAGGGCTACTTGAGTCCCAGCATCACATGCCATACTCTTCAACAAAATAAAGAAGGAAAAATTAAACTAGCCCCACACTGAACTGATAAAAACACAAATGTCAATTTTAAATATTCAAGCTAAGGTTCAGTGAAGCAGCACTTATTTATATTCCTAAAGATGACACATTTTCCATCAGAGTGAGCCTTAAAAAAATCAAACTGTATTAACATCTGCTAGGAGATATACATTGGGATTTCTACATTTTCCATCAGCCAAGAAAATTATCAATTATTTAGTTAAAACCTTCTTGCTGTTCAAATTTTGACTAACAAATTTATTAAATCAAAGCATCACCACAAAATTCAGGAGAAATTTCAATCTGCAGGTGAGGAACAGCAATACAAGCTTCAAAAACATTTTCCCATCAAAGGCTTGGTAGAACAATGCAGCTTTGGCTTGGTACCTATAAGACCCAACTGTTCTGGAGGAGGGAGTCCCCTAGATGGAGCACCACCCTGCCCCTTGTCAGGACCCAATCTAAATTCTGCTAAGAGAATATAATCTGAATACTATTGTCAAGGATTTAACTTGACACCTGTGAGGAATATAAGAAGGTGACAACTAGGAGAAGGGACTTCCCAGCTGCGGCACCCTGTTCATGGAAGCTGCGTCTCAGCGATGTGTGCCTGGCGCCAATGCTCTACACCAGGGGTCTCAAACTTGCGGCCCACGGGCCAATTGTGGCCCACGGGACGATATTTTGTGGCTCCCACTTGATATCAAAGTTTAGTGATAGTGCGGCCCGCACATTTTTCTCACACGCACCTGCGTGAGTCGTTACCCTGGGCGCACTGTTCCCTCTAAGCTGCGCGCCGGCCTCCGGGAGCAACGCGGGATGAGCGGCCCACCACCGCCGCAGTGGTGGAACACTTGATGTGACCCAGCCTCACCCAGACTCTACTTCCAGCGGCCCCCAGGTCAGTTGAGTTTGAGACCCCTGCTCTACACCTTTCCATGCCAAGCTAAAACCTCTTTATTGCCTTAGTATCTTAATTGCTGAAATTCTATATTATATTTTGTTTTATAGTGGCACTGTGGATTAATTAATTGACTACTATTTATTATTTTATTGGTTTCATAGTCTGTTCTTTACCGCTACTAGCTGTCTTCTTGGTTTTTAGTGATCACGGCTGTGAAATTGTTCTTGGTTTTATCTTATTGTGATGTTGGGTTTTGTTATATTTTAACTGTTTATAAACCATCCCATGAACTGACTGGCTGTAGGCACAGTATAGATATGTTTTAAATAAAGAAACTAACTAAAGCGATCTGAGTCTTTTCCGTATTACACTTTTTAATGCGTATTACTATTGGTTTTTACCATTGGTTATATCATTTTCACTTTGATTATGAATGTTGCCATAAGAGCCTCACTGACTCATAAACTGAACAAAAGGAAAAAATGAATAAAATATTGGCAAAATTTGGGCAGGGGGCATTTGCACTGCATGAAAAAAGCAGGTGCCCCCCAAATCCAGTGTATCAATGCCTGTTCATGGCATTGTACTTGCCCAGCACCAACAGTGGCTCAGCAGGATGAAATATACTTAAGCACAGATATTTGGATCATCATTAAAGACAATCCTCCAGATGTTGCAGGGAAACAAACTGGATGACAGAGCAGTTCCCTATTCCTTTTGTTTTATTACTTCACAGGCATAATGTATTCTCAATTAGATGCTGAACTTTTGGCCATCCAAAATTGTGTCCCACTCCCTGCTTAATGCTGTGTACTGATTGTACACAGTGCCATATTTAAAAAGCAAAAACAACGACACTTTCTAATAAGAGAGAAATAATTCAAAGACCAAGTTTGATACTATAGCTCTTTTCTAGCCAACATAAATCTCTCTCTGAGGCCTCTCTGGTTCAAATTACTACTGTTATTTAACAATCAAAGAGTAACACAACAAAGATATGATGATGTGGGTAGGGGAATGTACAAATAATGATTAGTGAAGAAAACAGGAATCTGCTTTATAGTCATTACCAGAAACTTGTCCAGGCCTGTTACCATTTTCAGTGTGTTTACTGAAAACCAGCATTAATTCATTTAAGAAAGAGCTTGAAAGGGGGAAACTGCCCTATTCCTAGACTGTCAGCTGTTAAGTGGTAATTGGATTTTAGAAATACATACTTCCTAAGAATCATTGTTTATTAAACTGTCTGCTTTTTGAAGTAAACCTGGTTTCACAGTTAACAATAAGTTTTGACAGCTGTTATTCATGTCATCTCCAACAAAATACAAAAAGGCAATAAGCCAGTACAGTAACTCTTTCCTTTGGAAAATCATAAACACAAGGGAAAGATGAATATTTGCCTTGAACGAATTATAAAAATAAATTTGTCTACTGCTCTTTTTAGAGATTCTCCAGTAAAATCTTTACTGCATCTCTCCCTCTTTGACTAAAAGTGGGAGAAATGCAGTACAGACTTCTTACTGAGTGCAGCAACATTACTCTTATTTCTTCTTCTTCCTCTTCCTCTTCTTATTATTATTATTACTTCTTACTGAGTGCAGCAACATTATTACTATTAGTACCTTGGTGAACTAAAAGTTGCCTTTAGAATGAAAATCAACACTGGAAAGAAAAGTTATTTAACCATGTAACTTTCCTTTCATGTCAAAACTCCTGAAGATATGCAATAAATAAATAAATGGATTGCTAACACCAAACTACTACAACAGGGCAAGGTTCAAATATTTAACTTGGGTTCAAATATTGCTAGACTTTAGCTGCAACTGGAACTGATTTTTGATCAATTTCTTACTATGGTAAAACAGAATAAAGAGGAATAAACAAGATTACTCCCTACCACTATCTGAAAGTATTATATACTAAAGCAAGGAATAATGAACCATCTGTCCAGCTATTTTCTTTTTGTCTTGGATCTTTCACAGCTGCTTTTTGATGTCTTACCACTGCATTCCGAAGCTTTCCTAATATCCTAACTATAATTATATGACTGGAAATGTGCCACAGGCTCCTGCAATACAGACACGCTCCTCTTCTCCCTTCGATGGGTTACTTTAACCATGTGTGCTGTTACAGCTGCACTGAAACTACTGATAGTTAGCACAACCAGAACCCACTTGCAACCATGGCATACAAACAGACTCAAAAACTTAGTGTAAACTCTGGCTGCAAGGGGAATACCATTTAATATTAAAGAGAGGTGATAAATGCACCATGAGGAGAGTGCCGGGGGAAGGAGAAAAGAGATAAGCACCCATGGGCCCAAGGAACACTCTGGTCACCCAACCAAGGCCACTGACCTCCCTGCCCCCATTCCCAAATCTGCTGACATACACAGAGGCAAAAGTCCATAACCCACCATTTTGCCTGCTTCTTGGCTGAGTTGCTCTCAGCGCCAGGAGCAATGATGTAGCCCCAGCAACCTTTCCTGAGCCATGGAAGGATAAAGAAGCAGGAAAGATGCAGGTCTGGAGGCTGCTTAATTTAGATGCTCCTGCACCTGAACCATGCAGCTGCCAAAGAGGGGGATGCAATGTTCGTGCTCCGCTCGATTCTTGGAACCTTGGCTTGCTGCTCCTCTCTCCCCAACTCGCACCAACCATCTGTTTGTTCCATGTGAATGGGAACATTGTTCAAAGCAGATGCCACTGAATGTATGTATGTATGTATGTATGTATGAAAACATTTTTATGCCGCCCCATTCACCGAAGGCTCGGGGCGGCTTACATCACTAAGTTTAAATAATTATAATATAAATTAAAAATATAAATATTAAATTAAAAATACAACAATAGAGTATAAAATAAGCCGCCCTGGCCAGATAAAATCCAATAATATTAACAGTTAAAATGCCGCTTGAAAAAAAGGTCTTTGCCTGGCGCCGAAAAACAAATAACAACGGCGCCAGGCAGACCTCTCTGGGGAGCGCGTTCCATAACTTAAGCGCAACCGCAGAGAAAGCCCTCCTCCGAGTACCCACCCTCCTAATTTCTTTCACGTAGGGTTCCCGGAGAAGGGCCTCCCCTGCCGATCTCAAGGGGCGGCTGGGCATATATGGATGCAAGCGCTCCTTCAGGTAACTAGGACCCAAGCCGTTTAGGGCTTTATAGGTCATCACCAACACCTTGAATTGGGCCCGGACTTCAATGGGAAGCCAGTGAAGCTGACGGAGAACTGGAGTCATGTGAACACAATGCCCAGTCCCCATCAGCAGCCTGGCAGCTCTATTTTGAACCAATTGAAGTATCCGGACCGTCTTCAAGGGTAGCCCCATGTAGAGCGCGTTACAGAAGTCGAGACGGGAAGTCACCAGTGCATGTGTCACTGTCGCGAGGCAGTCGTACTCCAGATAGGGGCGCAGCTGGTGAATCAGCCGAAGCTGGAGGAAAGCGCTCCTCTCCACTGCTGTCACCTGAGCTTCTAGTGAAAGCTCCGGGTCGAGCAGCACTCCCAAGCTGCGGACCTTGTCCCTAAGAGGGAGTGCAACCCCATTCAGAACAAGGTTCAGTTCACCCTCTCCGAAGCCTGAACCACCAACCAACAGGACCTCCGTCTTGTCTGGATTGAGCTTCAGTTTATTGGTCCTCATCCAGCCCATTACCTTGGCCAGGCACTGGTTCAGTACAGCTACTGCTTCACCTGGATTGGTGGAAAACGAGAGGTAGAGCTGGGTATCATCAGCGTACTGATGGTTCTGCAGCCCACACCTCCTGATGACCTCTCCCAGCGGTTTCATGTAGATGTTGAACAGCAACGGGGACAAAATGGACCCCTGCGGTACTCCATGGCATAACTGCCATGGCGCAGAGCCATAGTCCCCCAGCACCACCTTCTGGAACCGGCCATTGAGATAGGAGCGGAACCACTGCAAAGCAGTGCCTCCGACCCCCAATCCCGCAAGCCTATCCAGAAGGATACCATGGTCGATGGTACTGAAAGCCGCTGAGAGGTCCAGGAGAACCAACAGGGACGCACTCCCCCTGTCTTTCTCCCTGCACAGGTCATCGTACAGGGCGACCAAGGCAGATTCAGTACCGTACCCGGGTCTGAAGCCAGACTGAAATGGGTCCAGATAATCAGTTTCATCAAAGAGTGCTTGGAGTTGTCCTGCCACCACTCGCTCCAACACCTTGCCCAGAAACGGGATGTTGGCCACTGGTCTATAATTAGTGGCCATCTCTGGATCCAGTGACGCCTTCTTCAGGACCGGTTGGACTACTGCCTCCTTTAAAGGGGCAGGCACCCGACCCTCCCTCAGAGAAGCGTTAATCACTTCCAAAATCCAGGTCCCAATCCCGTGCTTGGAATTATTTATTAACCAAGACGGGCAAGGGTCCAATAGGCAAGTGGTGGGACGTACTTGTCCAAGCACCTTGTCCACATCATCGGGCCGCAATAACTGAAATTCATTCAATAATTCTGGACCAGACGGCGGCATTGGCGTCTCCCTTAAAACCTCTGTATCAATAGTGGAATCCAGCTCGTGACGAATCTGAGCGATTTTCTCCCTGAAATGCCTGGCAAAGTCGTCACAGCAGGCCTTTGAGGGTGGAACCAGGTCTTCTTTCGGACCTGGACAAACCAGGCCCTGCACCACTCGAAAAAGCTCCGCCGGACGGCATTGTGAGGAGGCAATGGAAGCGGAAAAATATCTCTTTTTCGCCGCCCTCACCGCCACAGCATAGGCCCGATAGTGGGCTCTCAAGTGTGTTCGGTCAGATTCATCACGTGATTTCCTCCACCTACGCTCTAGCCATCTCCCAACCTGCTTCATCGCCCTCAATTCAGGGGTATACCAAGGGGAAGAGCGGGCTCTGCCCGGTGGGAGAGGGCGCTTAGCAGCGATCGTGTCTACAGCCCTGGTCATCTCTCCGTTCCACAGTTCGACCAGAGCCTCGACAGGAGCACCCGTCTTGTCAGCCGGAAACTCCCCCAGGGCCTTCAGGAATCCTTCCAGATCCATCCGGCTCTGGGGGCAGACCCACACAATTGGGTCAGCACCCTTACAGAGGGAGAGGTCGCTCTCGAGCACAAACCTCACCAGGAAGTGATCTGACCATGACAGGGGAGTCAAACATAAATTCCTCACCCTCAGACCACCCTCTTCCTGCCCCGTTGAGAAAACCAGGTCCAGGGTGTGTCCACGTTCATGGGTCAGGCTGATGACATGTTGAGACAGCCCCATGGCCGCCATGGAGACCATGAAGTCCTGAGCTGGCCCGGTCAGATCAGTCTCGGCATGGAGACCAACATCCTGGGGGTCCTCAACACCAGGTCCGAGACAGTCTCCGTCAGCTCAGGTAGGGAGACTGTTGGGCAGAAGGGTGCACGGTACACCAACAAAATCCCCAGTCTGTCTCGGTCGCCCAACACCAAGTAGAGACACTCCAGCCCTGGCCTCGAAGGGACAGGAAGTCCTGTGAGAGAGATGAAGGCTCGGTAAACTAAAGCGACCCCCCCCTCCCCTCCCCTCTGGGCACGAACAGTGCTGAACCAGATACCCGGGCGGGCATAGTTGGGAGAGAGCCACATCCCCCCCCCCCCCGCCCAGGTCTCCGTTATGCAAGCCAGGTCGGCCCCCTCATCCACAATCAAGTCATGGATGAGGGAAGATTTGTTATTGACCGACCTGGCGTTAAGCAACAGCACCGTCAGGCCCGAGGGGTGGCTGACAAAACTCCCTGGCACCCTCTGGCTGGGAGCAAAACCAGAAGTAGGGACAGGTGTCAACCATCTGTCCCTCCTTCTTCTATGCGGACACGTTAAGCTCCCACCGCTGTAACGTCCATTGCCCAAGACTACCCCAATGGCAGCGCCCGTGCACTCCCCAGGAAGCGCAAGCGGCAACATGGCCAGGGACGACTCCATAAAACAACTTAAAATACCATAAAATTATAAAAACAGTTAAAAACTTACAATGACACGCAGCGTAGCAGGAAGGCTAAATATCACGCAGCCAAACAAAGCCTCCTGGCCAGCCCAGCCCCCCGCTCGGCCCCCGAACGGCGCCCAAACGGCGGCAACCACCGCCCTTCGGCCGACGCCCTTCGGCCGCCGGCCCCGGCGCTTTTCAGGGCGCAGGGCTTCCTCTGACGCTCGCCGCGCCCGTCCATGCCTCTCACACGTGCAGGGCGTGGCGGCAGTCAGGTGGTGGAGCCCGGGGCGCGGGCGTTCGCTGCCGCTGCCGTGCGCGCAGGTGTCGTGCGCGCAGGTGCCTCTTCTGCCGGCTGTGTGAAGAAAATGTAAAGGCTGTGTGAAGAAAACCCTGAATGTGTGCAGGTTTCCTTCATGGAATAAAAAGGTTCCAAAAGTGTACAAACACTACCCTTTCTGAAATTTGAAGTTTTTTAAAAAAAAATGTGAGCACACTTTTGGACATTTCCTAATATTTAAAGAGAGGAACACATTCTCCTCTGCATGCTTGCAGCTGCGAACAGGGCGTGCTCACATGTCTCATAGTCTAGATGTCTTGGGGGCTATTTCACTGTGATGCATGGAAGAGCTGAGAGAAGGGGCCAGTGTCTGTGCAGAACACTGAAGGATAGCTACCTGCAGGCTTTCTGGTCGCCACTGGCAACTGCCATTTTAGACCCCTTGTTCTCTTCTAAGATGTACGACTGTTTGTCCACCAGAATTCAGGAAGCTCAAGGATAGCTCTGGAACAATACCATGCCAGGACGCAATATGAGAACCAATTATATCAACGTTAATAAAGCACAGGAAGAGTAATTAATTGCTTTTTACAAGAGATCCGATTAGAGTGACAAATGATACAACTACTGAAAGCAACATACAGCTAATTGGACTACTCTGCACAGCAGGAAATATCCCATGAATGCATCTCAGGAGGAAAACAAGAAGAGGGAAGGAGAGGCTGATCTGGTCAAGGCTTTCATCAATCAAGTGTACTTCACAGTGTTCTCTATTCTGGCATTGCTTCAAGATCTTCAGAGCTGGCAGCTGGGACATACCTGGTATATTACTACAGTGTTATTAAAAACCACAGTAAATGGTAAATAATGAACCCTGAAATACTCATGTTCCTGCACAGAATACCAAAAGGGGATGATAAAGTTGTTGGAGTGAACAAGATTTGCTTATAGCACAGCTCGGGAAAAAAAAGACATTTATCAAAGCTAGAAAGGCAGGAAATCAAATTGAGAGGAAAATGCCTGCCTGGATGAGAGTTATACCTGAGAAAAAGAAAAGTGAGTCTCACAGGTGCTATGCAATCTGTGCAAACTTAGGAACTGGTTTAGAATAGTCTTCTAAAATATTCTGAGCAGTAGTTCCTACAGCCATGCAAAACTAAACATGCCAGCAATTTCAGATTGAGTTTGCAAGTGCATCCCATGGTGTTACTGTCGTTGCTGACGATCTGTCCATCTGCTCTCTGTAAAATGAAACTCCTGTTTTCAACAAGTTCTACTTGTACACTGCCCCTAAAACCTGAATCCAGGTTCTCGGTTAGTGCAGGTTGGATTCATTTCTCTGGCTGTCTGCTTCCCAAGAACTAATCAAGTACTATAATCAGCAGGATGAAGTGCAGTGATAAGTGCAAGAAGGAATACAGAAATTGGCATGGCAAGCTGAGGCTGGGGGGTGGGGAGGGGGGCTATGATGAAGAGCAAGAGAGGCAATACTACTGGGGAGCAGAGATGCTGAAGCAGGTGGAATGGACTGGGGCAGTTCAAGAGCAGGATCTGCAGACCCCACACATCTCTAAGCTACCCCTCAAACTGCCCATAAATTTCAGATCTTGTGGCGATCAATTATGCAGCGGCATGGTGACTGGGCTTCCATTAATTACTTGCCAATCAGGGAATCCGAGTTTATAGTAGCAGCAGTGAGAGGAACCCCGTGGAAACTGAAGCATGCAGCAGAGAGAACCACAACCCATCTTGGTAGGAAGTGCTAACTAAGCTTGACATAGCACTGGTTAATTCAGGATAAAGCAATGCCTCATATCAAGTGGCAAGCTGAACAGCCATCAACATGTTCCCTTGCTTAAATGAAGGATGGTGTTCGACAATGACCCTGCTTGATTCAAACACTGCAAGAAGAGTAATGAAAGAAATACCATTCTGTGCCCTGAGCAGCTTTTGAAAGCCAATGATCAAGGGAATTTTCATTACAGGGGAATAGAACGGAGCAAGGCACATTCTGTTCTAGAACACCAATCCACTTTTTAAAAATATAATTTTAATTGGAATAAAAGGTCAAAGAGCCAGGCCACTAAGACACGCATAAACACAGCTCAACTTCTACAACAGGATCCCAAACAGTCAAAGAATGATTGCAGTTGAACAAAAACAAGTTAGAACAAGGGGATCTGTTCTGATCACAGATGCTACATGTCTGCTTTGTGGCACCTTAATCCTGTACTACCCATTTCCAAGTCATGACAGCCCAGCCTGTCTTGAAATCTACTGAAGGGCAGAGGATGGCTAGACAGTCCTGCCTGGGATGAACAACAGAGGAGCCTGCAACCCCCACCCCAATCTCCTGTAATGGACCCTTTTTGCTCCCTTATGAATCCCATATGCCTGGCAGAGAAAGAAAGATGAAGGGGCAAGGACACAAGTCCAGCTGACTCCATGTGTTGAACCTATTGCTGATCCCTGCTGGAATTCTTGAGACAACAATACCATGCACAGGCTTTTCCCAGGGCTTTGTCTTAATTTCTATACCACCCAATAGCCAAAGTTCTCTGGGCAGCCCTTAGTCTTCTCCCACTCTCAAAAATTACCATCTACCTTAGCAGGCCTTGCCAACTGCCAACCACACTAAGGAGGAATGCCTTTCGATCCATTCATAAACACCTAGACACAAGAACACATCACAGTCTGTGTGTGTTGCAAGAGAGCAGGACGCAGAGTGAACCATTACGTGGCCGGAGGTGGAACTGCCACAGCCTTGCTCGCTGTTGCTACTAGCCCTGCCGCACTGCTGGGCAGCTGCACCTAGCAGCAATTTTAGTCTGAAGTTCTGGTTATGATCCGCTGAGGAGTGAAAAGGAGAGGGGTTAGAAGAGAAAGATACGAGCTCACAATAGCGGCTAAAATTAAACAATGGAACTAGAAAAGACAGCTGAATTCGTTAGTGGTTTGAAGAGCTACCCTGTGAAGGGAGTGTGTTTCCTTTAAAACACACACATTCAGAATTCAATTTGGCATTCCTCTTCAGTAAGCTGAGGTTCAGCAGTCACATTCCTTGACCTGAGCAGGGCTGACCATTCATTTTTAGTTTATATTTGCAATTAAAAAGTTTTCTATGTAGAAAAACTTAGAGGTGCTACCATAGCCTGAATTAAGAATTTTGCCAAGGCTACACTGACCATCTGTCAATATAGCAGCAGAAACAACTCCACTTCTCCGAACAACATTCCTTGAAGTAGAAATGCGAGCAGACCTGTAACCCTTAAAAACAGAAAGTCACTAAAACATGTTTTTAAAAGTGCCAGTTTCTTTAAATGCTTGGAACTCCAATTACTGACTGTAGTACCACCTCCAGAGAAACTGCTGGTTTATGGGAAGCTTGCCTTTTCTGAGGAACCAAAAGTATAGAGAAAGCAAAAGAAAATCCTGTTTCCAAATTCATCCTTGATTGCTGAAGCTTCAAATACCAGCCTTCCGCCCAGAAACAGTATCCTGGTATTCTTTTACTGAGATATGCATCTCCAGCAGGATCATCCTACATTGTGTATATTCAGCATTTTCTACACTTAAGTTTTGGTGCCAATTTATCTGCCCACTGAATGTGGAATCAGATGAGTGAAAATGGCATTCTCTGGGTGGAGGAGTCCATTTTGGCCTAAAGAAGGACGACAGAACAAGCCGAGTGCAGGTGACCCCCTCATGCTTGTTGACGTTCAATACAGAAATTGCACTGAAAAATAACTCATGGAAGCTTGCGGGAAATCTTCAGTTTCACTAACCAACTGACAAAACACACCAGGGGCACAATCCTACACATGCTCAGGCAGAAAAAACATCATGCACCTCCAAGCTAGCCAGGGAATGCTAGGAGTTGCTGAGCATTTTTCTGTCTGAACATGCACAGCAGAATTGTACCCAAAAGGGCTTATTAGTGAAATAGATCCCCCTTTTTCTTGTTCAGCTATACATAACCAAATCTTGCGCAGAACCAAGTTATTCCATAATGCAGCTTTCTGGAATCCCACTGAAAAAGCTTTTTAAAAAATACAATCGCATCTTTGAAAATGTTATTCAGCTTTGATGTTAGGAATGAAGGCGAACTTAACAGGAATTCTGGCAACCTCAACACATCATCCACAATAATCTGTTGCTTGCTTTGCATTCCAGGCAAATCTCACGAAATCCTCAAATGACAAAAAGACGTCTCCCTGCATCAAATAAGCTTACCGCAAGGCACAGTGATGAAGGAAACTTCAACCCCACCTGTGGAGTGTGCTATTCTCATGTCATGACGGGCAGGGTTTATTTCCTGCAATTTCCCAGCTAAATTGAACCAGCGGAAAGTCGAATGCGCCAAACACTCACATTGCTACTGTGCGCACACAGCACACTTTCTGCCATACTAGTCTGACCCTGAAGTCCCTAATGTGGGCCAACAGACACCGTTCTTGGTGCTTGCCAGACTCTCTGCCCCTCAAGATGTATTAAATAACCTGCTGACTGAAGCATCACTGGTATGCCTTCAGTGAAAGGGGCATTTTGTTGTGCTTTATGGAGACAAATAACTAATTTGACATTTGGACACAGGCTCCCCCTTTGCCTTGTACTGTTTCTTAGCCAAGTTTTATGCCTCCAAGCCCACAGAGAATTTTGTTCTCTGTGAAACAGATCCTGGAAAAGGACAGTGAGGACAATGAAGAAGAGTTGTATGCTTGGAAGTTAAGACCCTCTTTGCTTTGTACAAAGATTCTAGGGAAAAGCTGATTTTCTTTTACAACTGATCAGTTTGCTTTCTGGGAAACAGGAATGTTGTGACAAGCCCCAACCCACCACTGCAGCCTATTCTGTGAATAGGGAAACCCTTCCCATGGTGGCCTTTCTGTCGGAGAACCCACAGAAATCACTCTCTCAAAATGCCTTCTGCCCTGCAAACAGGTTGGGAATTCCAGGCCAACCAACTTTCAAGACCATCACTTACTCTTTGGTCATCCCATTCCAAGTTCCACTCTCCAGACAAGTGTTCACAGATGAAGAATATCCCTCTAACAGTCAGCAACTCATCTTGCAAAATGGCATTGGTACATTTGTATTTCCAAAAGACTCACTGGGGAAAAGGTGGTGGGGTGGTGGCAGTGGAAGAGACAATGAGATTAGTTATTTTGCTCCTCTGAAATTGCTGATATGGCAAGAGCTGCCAGCGAAACAGTTTTATAGGTAATAATTCAAAGACATATTTCTCCACCCAAAAAGATTCCTTAATTATCTTTTTTGCAGATTAGAACAGTTGAATCAAGTGCATCTTAAGAGCAAGGTTAAGAAAAAGAATAGACAGAACAAGAAGCCAAAGACAGAATTTTGCTAGGATATCCCAGGAGTCCCTTGGACCTCTCCTCATTCCAGGCACCACAAGAATTACAGGATCGGATGGATGACAACTTACTGTATCTCAATTTGCTGGGGTTACACACACACACACACACACACACACACACACACACGGAGGGAGGGAGGGAGGGAGCACATGCACAGTTGCCACCATCTGCTCAGAGAAACACGTATAAGCCGAAAAACTTGCTTGTGAAGTAGATCTTCAGAGGAGAAGCTTCTGCTAGGACATTCGCAGGCCAGGTGGGAAGGCCTCAGGTGCCCAACTGGCTCACAGGCCAGAGGTTCCCCATTCCTTATGTATATGTAACTGCAGTATAAAGTAATCCGGAGATGTGGGTGCAGAGTCAGCAACATGTAGCTGTTCACCAGTGGCGTCCTTACATCTCATCCGCAAAAGACAGTGGAATCCTTCCACTATCACTGTTGTCTTCAAAGGACTGGATAGGACAGTACAAACGGAAACTTAGTCTTGACAAAACTGAAGTCATGGGTGGTGGGTGGACCATCTGGCTCAGGGGGTGATGTGGCGGCACTCCCTTTAAAAGATCAGGCCGGTAGCTTGGCAGTACTCTTCAACCAAATGTTTCTGCTGGATTCGCAGGCGGTATCTGTGGCAAGGGGGTGCTCTGGCAACCCTTCTTGACCAAGCCAGACATGATCATGATCGTCCGTTGGGGCCAAACCCTACTGTTAAGAGCAACACAGACCAGGCTTGTTCCATCATTACTACCACAGCCCTTCAAATGTTGGAAGACGGTTATCGTACCACCTCTTCATCATCTCTTCCCCAGGCTAAACTCACCCAATTCTTCTCAACATTTCATCCTAAGACATGATCTCCATGTCCCTCACCATCTTTGGAACCCTCCTCTGGACACTTCCAGTTTGTTGATATCCTCCTTAAACTCAAGAGTTATGGCTAAGGAGTGGTACAGAAATATAATTGACAGATAAAATAAATTCAGTTCAGAACAAGTGAGCAATCCTTGTACATGCCTATACAGAAGAAAGCCCTACAGCATTTAACAGTAGTTACACTCAGATAAGGGTGTAGAAGATTGCAGTCCACCATTCAGCTTAATATATTCTTAACTCTGTGTATCATTTATATAGGAGCACAGCAAATTGCCCTACACTAAGGTCTGACCATTGATCCATTTAGCCCAGTATTACAGACAGAGAACACCAGATTTTCCTGCCCTAGCTAGAGATGTCATGGACCTTCTGCAGGCCAAGCATGTGTTTTTTTATGAGGTACTGCTCTGTCCTATCATGGCAACAGGAGCATGGCAAGTCACAACGCAGCCCTCATCTGTCACTTTTAGAAGCATGCAGCAAAGACAGCACAAATTCACAAAGCCAACGAAGCCTTTATTCCTGCAACTCGCTCTGGCTCCAATCCTTGACGGGCTTAGTCAGAGCAAGTCTCACACACAGCACAGCAGCCTCAAGAAGTGGCTTCTATCAAGCACAGGCTGAGGAACGTCAGACGAACCTGATTTTTTTGAAGTTGGATCACTTCCATTTCATTTCTAAAACCAGTTAACCCCTGACCCTTGAGCAACAATTATATTTCAGTTCCTGAATAACAGTTTGTTCATGAAAGGTTGTAAGGCACGTACAAAAAGAGGGAAAAAAGCCACCCAAAATTCTTGCTGCTGCGCTTGCTGGCAAAGATGGGAAGCACTGAAGAATTAAATGAAATGAAAAAGAGAAAAAGAAAGAAGGTAACATAGCTTTTGGCTCCACTGGACTGTAGTTCTACAGAAACCTGTTTTTCTCCTAGGCTATAGTCTATTTTGACTAGGGAAAGAAATCAAGCACCACAATGATTCCCCCCACCCTCCTGCCCCCACACCTTTTATAGCTTACTTGATTCTAACACTAAACACTGGATGTAACACTCAGCAGAAGAGCTAAGTGATTAAGAGACTCAAGCAGCCAGGGGAGTTTGACACAGACGGACAGGCTCCAGCCAGGCTTGCTGCGTAAGGAATTCGTCCGCACTTTGTCTTTCTGTTACTGAAACCGTACCTAAGGGCAAAAAGGCAAAGGATACACAATAATACATCACAGCTCACTTATCAGGAAGGGTCCTGTCAGTGAGTAGATAACCTTCCTAATAAAGACTTAAAAGTAAGGATGAGAGAGCGCCAATAATTTCTTACGTGTCACTAATGCACTATGAATTTTGAATGTTTCCTGGCTATGATTATACAAATGCCTCCCAGACTTAAGGCTATGCCTATTCAGGGTTCCATATTGAACGCAATGAATGGCATGACTTGAAAGAGAAGGAAATGCTGCCTCCTCCTTTAAACAGCATTTACATGAACTAACTACACTTATGTACCGCTCATTGAGCCACCAAATTTGGAAGCTTACAATCATCTGACTCAGGGCGGGAGGAGCCCTGTGATCTATGGACGTGATCTAATAGGAGACGTTACATCAAGAAGAACACTGGAGCAGGGTGGGCAGAGGTTTTTGGACTTCAACCACAGAAGCTCCTGTCAAGCACGGCCAATGGTCTGGAATGCTGGGAACAAAGTCCAAATGCCTGCCTACTTCTGCTTTACAGCACTTTAAGGGAACAATCTTACATGAAGTCCCAAACTCGGCAGCTTTCAGACACCATGTGCAGAATGGGAGCAGTGATGGAGGGAAGGATAGAAGCTGTGGAGGTCTCAGGATAGCTCTTAGCCTGGCCTCTGCAGTCTCCTCCCCTTCCCACCCCTCTCTGACCTTGGAGGGCAGCCAGTGCAGTTCTTTTCAAGCCAGCTGCAAGAGGGTGGGGAAGGGAAACATTACTGCACCAATTCCCAGTCCCAGCCTAACCACCACACCATGCTGACTCCCATTAGTGTGCATACATTATACAATGGGACCTATTTTGCATACATTCACGTGCAAAACAGAAAAGCCAGAGCTATGGCAAATCTAGACAGCATACTAAAAAGCAGAGACATCACCCTGCCAACAAAAGTGTATATAGTCAAGGCTATGGTTTTCCCAGTTGCAATGTATGGCTGTGAAAGTTGGACCATAAGGAAGGCTGAATGCCGAAGAATTGAGGCCTTTGAATTGTGGTGCTGGAGGAGACTCCTGCAAGTCCCTTGGACCACAAGGCGAACAAACTGGTCAGTCCTAGAGGAGATCAACCCTGACTGCTCTTTAGAAGGCCATATCCTGAAGATGAAACTCAAATACTTTGGCCACCTAATGAGAAGGAAGGTCCCTCTGGAGAAGAGCCTAATGCTGGGAGCAATTGACGGCAAGAGAAGAAGGGGACGGCAGAGAATGAGGTGGCTGGACGGAGTCACTGAAGCAGTCAGCGTGAGCTTAAGTGGACTCTGAGGGATGGTGGAGGACAGGAAGGCCTGGAGGAATGTTGTCCATGGGGTCGCAATGAGTCGGACACAACTTTGCAACTAACAACAACAACAAGTGTCTGGGCCCTTGCTATACATGCAGAAGGTCCCCGGTGCAGTGCATGCCTTGGCATTTGAGGCCCAGATTCTGTCTGGCACTCAGCGTCTTGGTCAAGTGACTTGTCTTCCAGTCCTATCAGTTGCCTTATGTAAAACATGCACTGAAGGAGAAAGCTCTGGTACAAATGGTATGTACTGTGCGAAGAAAGTGGTTGGTGAGGCATTTCCTCCCTCTCACATAATGTTAGAGCCCAGGGCCACCCAATGAGCGATCAGGACAGATAAAAGTCCGGCCTGTGCTTTACCATGGGCAGCTGGACTAGAATGCTGGGCCAGACAGACTTTGGTATGATCCAGTGAGGCTCTTCCTCTCTTCTTAACTGTGAGTTCCAAAGAGCAATTTGGTGCTATGGAATCGAGCTGCCACCTCTACCATGTTCTCAGTTTCGTGAGCACAGTGCTTATCTCTGAATCTCAGTTCGCCTTTTATGAAATGGGTATTGGAGCAGAAAACTGTAGGTTCAAAACAATGGACTGTGTTTCAGGGCACCACTGCCTTGTACCTAGATTCTGGGTCAAGGTAGTGGTTTAAAAACCCCCCTCATTAGTTTGCCATCTGGGAAATTGGTATTTCCACTACGGCAGACATTTTGTGAACACACCCACAACCCTTTCAATATTCCAAATGTGCCCACTGCCTGAAAAGTGGGTTCAACTGAGCAGTGAAAATAATTTCTTGCTATTGCACAGAAGCAGAGGCATCTTTTGTTCTGTATATCCCTCCCATTCACACAAGGCAACCAATACCAACAGCAGCTCAGTGATCAACACAAACAACTGTATTAGCTGCTTTCATCACATGAAAAGTTGTTCTCAGTCCCAACCGCTGGGGTGATTCAATGCCCCATTCAGGAAAACCCATTTTGCCTCTAAAAAAACTGCACTATGGGGGTTTCTGCTTAATTCAGTTTCCTTCAACTTGGGTATGTGGGTGGGGTAGGAACATTCTGCAGGAAAAATATGTTAAACTGCTACAAGTGATCTTCTAAAGGACTGCAATTAAAAGGAAAATCCATACAAAGTCATTCAGCAGAATTTGCTTTGCCAAGCTTTTTGATTTAACACACCCACAGGGTTTGTTGTAAACACACAAATGCCCAGAGAACGCCCTGCAGTAAAATGAAATAGTAATAAAGTTATTTTTAATGTTGACGAAGGAAGGCACACAGCAATGCCGTCTTGTTATAAGTATATTACAAATTCTCTTTTTGCATGAATTAATTATTTACCCTTTACTTCTAAACTGTACTGCAAGAGGATTCTTCCTTATAATGAAAGGTCTTAGCATTTGTTTTTACTTTGGTTCAAGCCTAAGCCTAAACTCTAGACTAGGAGTTCAATCCTTCAGTTAGGAAGCTGGCATTCAATAGGGAAGAGAATGTTACTGCAAAGGTGGAGATGAAGTGAAGGAATGAGGGGAAAAAACCTTCCAAAATCCACAGCTGGGCTATAAATCCATTTGGACAGAACAAAATGTCACAGAGCTTTCAAATTATCCAGCATGGGGTTTTTTTGGAAATGACAAACTCAGAAGAAATAGAGTTGCTAAGGAGTGCAGCAACTATAGGACTATTGCACTAATTTCACATGCAAGCCAAGTGATGCTCAAGGTGTTGCAACCAAGAATTTTGTTCCATATGGAGCGAGAAATGACTAATCTCGTACTTCAAAAAGGCAGTTGAGTTCATATTGCAAATATACATTGGCTACTGGAGAGCACCAAAATATTTCAAAAGGAGGTCAATTTATGCTTTACAGACTACAGGGAAGCCTTTGCGTGGATCATGAGCGTCTGCATGAAAAAAGCTGGGTAAGAGCAGAGGAAGGTCACAGTAGTTGGTGGCAATATATCACCTCTCGCACAGCCTTCTCCAAGCAGGGGCCCTCCGGATGTGTTGGCTGGGGAATGCCGAGCAGTGGCTACGCGAGCACCTTCTGTGAGTGGCCCGGCGTAGAGAAGATTATTGGTCAGGATGGCGGTGCACAAACCCCAGGATCAGGGGCACCATTCTGCAGAAGAGCAGTGACTGGGAAATCACAGGAAGAGGCTGCTATAGAGCTCATGTCTTGCTGGTGGGCTTCCAGGAGACATCTGGCTGACCACCGTGGGAAACAGAGTGCTGGGCTGGTAAGCACTGCTCCTCCTATATTCTTATGAAAGCAACAACATAGAAGACAACGTAAGACCTTATTATTTACCTAGGCATTTTGAACTACAGGAAATCCCTCCAAGTTTCTTTAATTTTAGTGTAACCTTTTCATGATGTGCAGGTTACTGTTAAGCTAATACGATTTGTGCATGCTGCCCTCTTCCCTGAAATCTTGTTTCATAAAAGGCAGTATAAAATACTGAATGCATTTAAAAATATAGAAGAACATTTTTAAAAACTTGCCTCTTGGTTCTGTCCATTCAGGCCAACTAGTAAACATACATGGTCGAATATTCATCCAAAGGGGCATCCAAACACGGGGGATCACATTCCTATCAAAGTGCGTCCATCAGACAACTGGGGATTTTCAGAGAGCACTGTATGAAGCAGCACTACGGAACAACTGCCAACTCTTAATGGAACTGCCAGACAACTCACCCTTATCTCTAGGTTGAAGTACATATCAAGTTCGTTAACATTAAAGCTCGGATTCCTAGGTTGTTGATTCTCATAATATGTCGCACTGTGACAGGAAGCATGGTGGAGTGGTTAGGGTGCTGGACTTGGACTTGGGAGAGGCAGGTTCTAGCCCCTGCTCAGCTATGAAGCTCATTGGGTGACTCTGGGCCAGTCAGTTATGCTCAGTCTAACCTACCTCACAGGACTGTTGTGAAGGTAATATGGAGGAAGAAGAGGAGGTGCTGGGCTGTCTCGTATTCCCTGTGAGGGAAAAGGTGGGATATAAAGGTAACAATGAAGACGAAGAATACAAGAGTTCCAGTTCTCACTTGGTTGAGAAACTCATCAGGTGGTTGTGGGGCAGTCACTGACTCTCAGCCTAAGTGACTCCACAGGGTTTTTAAAAGGATGAAATGGAGAAGCGGAGGGACATATAACCACCTCGGCTTCCTTGCAAGAGGAAAAAAGGCAGGCCATAAATGCAATCAATCACCACCACCACCACCATCTATGGCCCCCCAACCTGTACATCAGGCGTAAGATGTACAGTTGAGTAAGAACATAAATCCCTAGCTCAGAGAGCAGAGCATTGCCTCCTCCTGCCTCCACACCCTTTAAAAATCCCACACACATCTAGGAAATATTTCACCCAGGTTGTAGTTAAGCATATGGAAATGTTAGCACAGCATTGTGTTCACAGTCACACATGACGGTTTCTAAGACAAAGAGATTCTGGTTCCTGGGTTAATTGCTTAAAATGGGATACGCAAATGTCAACACTTACTATTAATCCTTACTTCAAAGAAAAAGCAATACATCACTAGCAGTTTATGAAAGGCTTTTTAGTGAAATAAAGTAAGACTATGTAGTTTTAGTACAACAGTGATACAAATACCCAGAAGCGACTGGGTGGGGGGGGGGGATTTTTGGTTGCACACACTGGTGGAATGTCCCAGTTTGGACATGATGATAAACCATTATTTATTTCTGTGAGAAGTCTCACTGCCTCCAGGCATGTGGAGCACCCCCTTCCTTTGGTTTGTTGTGACAAACAAAATCTGATCTGTTGAAACCACCAGTTTGAAAGCTGATTTGTTTCAACTAATTTTAGTTGAAATTAGCTGTGCATTAGGGTTCAGATGGGATGCTAAACTTTAGTTAATTGAAAGGAGACCTGAGAGCGTCTTCCTCTGCTCACAGGTGCACCACAGGTTGGGAGAGGAGGAGAGGAGAGGCCAGGCTTGTGCAGACAATGATAACCATTGTTAGCTGTTACATCAAAGCTGGGCAAATATAACCATGAGCGTGCCTTCCCATTTCAGCTCTCTCACAAGTGGAGCTACAGTAATCCCAGCTTTTGCGCAAGTTCCCCTCAATTCTCTAAGTATGAAATACTTTGAAGATTTACTTACGAGCAGTAAGAGCTTTAAGGTAAACCATGCTGGGATGTGGGTATTTGGTCATTCGCCTGACATTCACCCCTCCACTGAAACAAGCACCCCCAAAGCTGAAGTTTGATGTGCGGGCAGAAAAAGGCACGGCACCCTTGCTCTACGTAGTCCACTCCTTCCAGTCTTTGTGCATGACTCCTTTTTGGCATCTCATTTTTCCTTTTGGCATTCTGTCCCCACCCCTTGCAATGCTGGCATCCTCCTTCCCCCACTAAACACAAGGGTTGCCTTCAGGAGTCACCCTTTCCCAAGCTTCACACCCTAATTCATTTGTCCCTAATTCCCACATTATCTGAACTCAAACTAGTCTTTCTCCCTATTTTTCTCTTTTCTATCTGTTTTCCGCTCACCTCATTTTTAGTTCTTTCTGTTTGTTTTGATTCATGGCCTTCCAAAGAAAATGTCTTAATATATTCTTTTCTGCACTCTAGAAAGAAGACCATAATAAGAAGGGTTGTTTGCGAAACCCCACATAATATTGCACACTAACATAAATACCATCAACAATAAACAACAACAACCACAAGTAGCAGGAGTTACCAACTGGAGTCAGAGTCTACAATTTCCAGGTAAACCTGAACTCCAAACACCTATGAAGTAAAAATTACCCAAAAGGGGAGGGGAACTATGGAATCTTTCAGCAAAGAGATAGTTTCTTTCACTGGTGCGTGCCATGCCTTTCTCCCCCCTTCCTCAGCTCATTCTTACAAATTCTTGCTGATTTCTCAAGTTTGAGGACTGTGGGAACGTTATTTTGTGTTTCTGCTGATGTGTGTAAGTGTGTACATCTGCACACATGCTCACTAAAATTTGGTATGGTAAATTCAAGAGACAGATGGAACATGCTGCAGGGCCATGGCAAAATTTAGGAGTTCCCTTCCACTGTTACCTGACTTCTTCATATCACTTCTGTACATCTAAGGTATGTTCTACTTGCTGTACTCCTTCCTTAAATTCTCTTTAGCTTCTTTCATGGGCTTTAACCGTTTCCATCTCTCTCCATCTCCTAATTTCAGTTCTTGCTCAGTTTTTAGTCATCCTTCCACCCTCCCTCCTTAATCTATGACTAGGTTCCATTTTCTGTTGAAATACGCTGGCACAAGTATTTGCTAATGCACTAGATTTATTTACAGCTTACAGAAATAATTTGATATATTTCAACCTAAGTGCTCACCACATAGATCTTTGCTCCTCCTATCTGGACAACAGCAAGAGTCTCTTTTACGAGCACCAATCATAAGCTACAGCTATTGTCACAAACTTCTCTTCCATCAGCTTAGATAAATCAGTTAAGACTTTTTAAAAAACTGCTTTGTAAGAAAATGTGTGGCAGGGCAATACGTGAATGGAAGTGTAAAAATGAAATCTGAATGCAGCTGAAGAGGAAGATCTGTATTATTCTGTAATAGGGAAAAGAAGATTAGAAGCAGCTCTGGTACCAAGAACCCAGATATTGAGCTCTTCGTAAGCAGAATAATCACAGACTAAATAAAAATCAGTAAAATCAAACTGGTGGAAATCACATAAAGCGAAAGAAGTTTGGCTTGGTAGGTTGCAAAAGCATTAAAAAGCTGTAGGTTGAACAACAGTCACACAGTGGCTATGCTAAGTAGGTGACAGCAATTCCATCAAAGGGACAGCTACACTGCACATAATCAACCGAATATTCTCCAAAAGTCTGCAACTGGAATAAATTATGCACACATGCTATGAATGGGTTTAATTAGTTCTTGCTACATGTTCATTGATTTAGAGACCAGAAAAGGGTCAGGAAAAAAAGCTGAAACTGATCAGAACAAACATCTATCCAGTTCAATACTCTGTCCATGCAGTGGTCAACCAGTTGCCCACAAGCAGGCCAGAAGTGCCTGTGATGTTGAAGGCAGCACAATCATCAGTATTAGAAAGCCTTCATGAAAACTAGAGCAGTGCAGGCAATAGTTTTGGGTTACAGAGACCCAGATTCAAACACTCGTCAAGTCATGAAGCTCCTTGGGAGAATGTAAACCAGACACGATATACCTGTTTCTCTAGAACCTTTTTCACAAGGTAGATATGAAGGTTGTACCAGGTGAAGTACCAGGTGGAGAGTGAGCGACATATAATGCAAATGGTGCCAAGCCTCTTCGGGAAAAGACGGGTTTTAAAAAATGTAATAAGACACCAGAGGCATGAGGTAGATATTGGTGGAAGATTTAGAGCAGGGGCAAAAGGCAGATCTCCAGCTGTGACTGAGCATTTTTTTAAAGCTTACGTTCTACTTCTATCAACCAAAAGCCAGAGGAAGGAATAACATGGCTACAGCCAAGGAAGGAAACACTCTTCTGGCTGGACTGTCCCCTCCCACTCCACGGGGCCATCAACTACCCTGCATGTTTGACAGGGAATTCCTCTACCAGAAACAGACCAAGCAACCTGAGAAGCTAAAAGGTGGACCATGATCCAAAAGGGGCATCCACATTCAGGAAAGAGTATCAAAGTGTGCATCTACTTTGAGGGCCAAACACGATGATAAATGTATTCACACATTTCACATATTGCCTAGTTTGGCCTGGCATTTTTTTAAAAAAAGAAGCAGCTGTTTTTAAGCATCTGCCTCTAAAGGTACTCTAAATTTAGAGTAATTCTTTCTGGGGGTGAGAGCTTCTTTCTAAGCATACACTCCAGTTTTCTATCATTAATGAAAATCAATTGTTTGAAATTTAACACAAAACTTGAGAAATTCTAATTAAACTATTCCAATATTTCCCCCTTTCCTTATAACGAAATCAGGCTGCTAGCTTGATTCCGATCAATTCAAGAGGACTACAAATCTCACAAACAAGACTCAGGGATAAAATCCAACATCCAAATTGGGTTTAGGCAAACCGAGAAAAATGCAACATTCCCTCTTCTCAAAGGAACGCCTTTCCACTGGGATGAAGATCAGATGATTCCAATGCAACCTTGGGCTTAGAGAAAGAGTTTCACATTTCTCCAAATTGCGGAAAGGGTCCCTGGCTCACAGAGCCAGCTGTATTCCTCCAGGGGGCAGAGCTGGGCCTCCAACCCGCCTTCTGGACAAATCAGTAGTGGTGCCAAGTGGTGCATGAAGAGCACGACTGGTGCAGATGTGCCTCTGAGAGCAGGTCAGGTCAGTTTGGGATGGCATTCAGTATGTAATGAAAGCCTTGGCTTGACAAAAACCCATGTCTTCAAGCACCACCAAAATAACCGGAGTGAGCCAGAATCGGCCATTGGCCAACCCATCGGGGATGAGTGAGCAAAGGAGGTGCCTGGAATTGCCACTCCTCCATTCTGCACAGAAAGAGGCAAAACGCAAGGCTCTCTGCTGAGAAAGGCTGAGTGAGTGAGGCAGGTAATACTTTGTGGCATGGCATTGCCTCCTGATGTAATCCAGTTCGCCTAACTGTTCCACTGGGGCAAGTGGGGATTCAGCTCCCAGAATCTCCCCTGGTGTAGGAGGTACTCTTTAACTGTACGGGTACAGTCATTTCAGTAATTCATGCTCTAGAGATGCAATTTCTGAACAGGCAACTTGCCACCACTCTTCAATTACAAGCAGGCATTAAATATAGTCATCCATTATTCAGGCTTGATCTTTGACTAATGCTCTGCCATTTACCTACTATACACACATGTAGTTATACAGAAAGGGAATATTTACAGAATGGTTACAGCCCAGGTGCCCCAAGAGGCACAGGCCTCGGGATTCAGCAACACTCCCACGTATGAGCAAAAGGGCATGCAGTCCTTGTCATAGCAGAATCAGGCCTATGTCCCCATATGACTTTCCAAAGACGGGTCTCAACAGAAGGCCCATCACTCCACTGCAGGGGGAGGATGCACACACACTGTCATAAGCGTTGGCACAACAGCATCATGTAGTCTGGACTGGATTTGGGCATGCTGGACAAAGGTTAGTGACCAACTTGCTGAACAAGGGTAGGCAAACTTGCAGGCCTGCAATGACTACTTTTTTATTAGAATTCCAATCCCCATCAACTGGAACCTGGTGCAAGAGACACAGACTTTGCATTAAATAACACTGAGCGTGAGAACTTGTTTTCAGTGTTTCATATAGAAATTCATGGCTGGCTACTAATCTTATCTTTGTTTCAAAAGCATAATTAGGCCAAGGTGAGGGGCCATTTTGCTACTGCTAAACTGTGGGGAACCACAAAACCTTGATGATCCATTGCAAATCATCTAAGATCCATCAGGAAATCCAGATCTACAGTCTGTCAATCCCAATGTAGAAGATTCCGAAGAGAATTCCATCCCTGTGAAGCCTGCAAGAAATAAATCTAAAGAGTTCCATTAAGTGGTGCAGATGTTTAGCTGCTGGTTTTTAGCTGGCGTTTTAATGGATTGTTGTAAACTGCCCAGAGAGTTTCGCTGTTGGATGGTATAAAAATTAAACACAAATAAATACAGTCTGCTTGGGTTTTTAAATGTTTAAAGAAAATATCTCTGGAGGATGAAGTCTACATTTCATATATCAAGCTAATAAACCCTCGGTCTCAAATTCTAAACTACTTGCTTCTTACACACTGCAGAAGATGACACAGCTCCAAAGAAACAATATAGTCCAAGACTTTCAGTCTTCTGCGTGGACAACCACACTGGAAAAAATCAGTGATTAAAAATGGATTTTTAATTTAAATCAGATTTAAAAAATAAAATCAGATTTTAAAAATTGAAATTAATTTGTTAAAAATAGAATTGTTTTTGAGGAAGAATCCATCTGAAGATAGTTTTCCATTTAAATTACATTACAATTCAAAGATTATCATGAAATAAGCACTAGTTTTTAATTATGTAGCATGAGACTATATATTCATGCTATGTTTACCTTTTTTGGAAAATGAATTCCATTAATCCATTCACCATATCAAGCTCTTCCAGAGGTTTCTGTAAGATTGGGCAATTTTTCTATCTAGAAGATATTATCACAGATGCTTGGTTTTACAGTTCTCAAAACTGTGAATTTGTGACTGCAGAGATCACATGCCTTTTCTTCACAGCAAAAAACATAGCAAAAATGTTATAAAATATACAGAGAAAAAGACCTTGATCCCATAGTTTCTTTGCAAATGTATGTACACAGAATCAACCCCTTACCTCTTAAGTGCTAAGCTTCAAAAAATTCAATGAATAGAAGAAGATTGTTGGAAATGAAATAGATTCACACGAGAAGCTAAGTATGAGGAGGGGAGAAGCAGTAAAAATGACCTTTGAGCAAAAACCTGTGAGCAGAATATTCCACAAGTCTTTGGATCTTTTTGTGCCTAGCCTGAGGTTTATCATAATATTCTTTCTCTGGAGAAAATCCATAATGGCAGCAGGCTGTAAATGAGACCTAGTTTGGGAATATTTTAATGAAGCACCTCTGTCTACAGGTAAGGCAGGCATGCATGAAAATTATGAAGAAAACCATGATTTAAATCTAGTCTTACTGACTAGCCATTTAAATCGATTTGACTTAAATCAAATCCATCCTATGGGCAACTGAAATGTACACACCTCCTCTGGTTCTGCGCTCAGCACAAAGGCAGCTGAAATGTAGGCTACGTGTCTATTCAGTTTATTAGTTCAGTAAGGGTTAGGGCCGAGTGTCAAAGATGCATTTCTAGCATTACTTCCAGAAATGAAACTATGGGCAATCCCCGAGTTATGAACAACCCTTATTTATTTATTTAAGATTTTTATATCCTTTATATAGCCCTTAACAGTGTCTACTCATGAACGAACTGCCATGAAGTCTATTAATTTTTTTAAAGTACTGAAGAAAATCATCACCACCATAGAGAGAGGGGAAGTAGAAGAGGAGAGAGGGAGACATCCAAAGAATGCCGTCCTGGTCCACCTCTTCGGAGAGAGAAAGCTATCCGCCATTTCCTTGCTGCAAAGAGGCGGCACTGGAGAGTGTGGCTGGGGGCCTTGGTTTGAGTTTTCCACTCTCGCAGGGGTCCCTGTGCCACCAATCCTTGTGAATACAGAGGGCTGACTATGCATGATCCAACTTACATGCGACTGCAACTTAAAGATGGATTTCCATTTTCTCAGGAATGGAACTCGTTCATAGCCCAGGGACTGCCCTGGTTGGTAACCAAATCTTCAAAGCAATCAAATTCTGAATAAAGCAAGAGCTACCTAAGCTAAAACAAAGGCAAAATCCTCCATAAGCCTCTCCTCTGCCCTTGAACGTTAAGCGGTCAGCTTTAGTGTAGATGCAGCACTGCCACATGCAGTGTTCTCCCAACTGTTACTGCTCAGCTACTGACTTCTGCTTAAACATGCTCCAGCTTCCTCATAAGAGCATTTATCTGATGGGAGATCCCTTACTGAGCCTACCACGTTTCCCTGAAAATAAGACACTGTCTTATACTTTTTTTTTTTTTTGGCTCACAAAACACACTAGGTCTTGTTTTCGGGGTAGGTCTTATTATTTTATTTTTTAATGTGTACAACAATCCACACTTATTCATGTACAACAGCATGAATACATGTACATTTGATATCATTTGGTATTACTCCGCCTGTGACAGGAGCCGACGCTGTAGAGGAAGCATCGGTTTATGTGGCTCTGCTCCCTCCACACAGTCCATTAAGTTAAAGTTAAGTTTAAAAAGGCTCTTTATGTTCCCCACTGGTGCTGGGAATAAACACCGCTAGGTCTTACTTTCGGGGTAGGTCTTACATTTTAGCAAGTACCAAAAATAGTACTAGGCCTTATTTTCGAGGAAATACGGTACATTCCTGTTCACATTGGGGCCAAGGAAGGGTGCATGCACTGGAGGGAAGAGGGGGTCTGTCCTGTATGGGAGGAGGACTGGGACTTTAGGGTGCCAGCTGGCTCCTACTGCTTGTATTACGCAGCCCTCACGCATTTGTCAGGGCAGTGCGCTTTCTTCAGGTCCGAGCACGAACTGAATCAAGGGTTGTGCATTTCTTTTTTGGACACGCCCCATGCAGGCCACTTTGCATTCGTCCTGAGATGAACAAATACAAGCAGGAGTTCCATCCAGGGCTCCCTCCCCCTCCTGCCTCCACAGGAGCAGCTGCTTCTGGCCACCATCCCACCCCCAAAGCTCCAGGGCATTTGGTGAGGAAACGCCCTGCCACTGTGTCTTGGGGCATTCTTCGCTCCCTTCTCCCCAGACATCCCAGAGTGGCACTGTGTCGAGCCACTTGGCTGGGGGAGAGGATGACAGTACTGCTGATGTCTGCTCTATCACCACGGCAGACAGTGGCAGAGAGAGGAGAAAAGGAGCAAGGGAAGAAAGGCAGAAGATGAATGTGTTCACTGGAACAAACAATTAGGCCATGAAGGAAACACAAAACAAGCACAATTTCAGCAAAGGAAACACAAAGTATGCAAAACTTTCAGGCACAAAAGTAATGCAATCTAAATAAAAAACACACAAACAACCAGCCAGCTTCCTGCACACTCCCAGCCGTGCCAAGGAGCACACTGGATATGGAAAAGACGCATGTTCAAGTAGCACTTTCTGGGAGGAGCAGACCCAGTTTTTATACTTGTTAATTTAGAATCTTGAAAAAGTAATACTAAAGGACTAGTGTGATAAACCTGCAGGAGCGAGGATCTTGCGTGAATCTTTTGTACTGAAAGTTATTGGAAAATGATCTCTTCCTTATTAATGCAATTCCCATCATACAAAATTGTACCTCCATCTTTGAGAATGCACACAGTATTTTAATCTTTAATTATATTAACTCTTCTAGGGAGAAGCATGAAGCCACGTCCATGGATTATTTCTTTATTGCATCTCCTCTCCATGGTATTTAATGAATATTGTTACTTAATGCAGCATTTGTCAGTAAGGGGAGAAAGACAAGCAAAACTTCACTTAACGCTAAAGAAATTTGGAAGAGTGGAAGTTACTGCTATATGCTCAGGTTCTCTCATTCTCTCTCGTGAAATGCTAATAGCAGCTTTTGGTCTTCTAAACATTAACTGCCACCTTTTTGTAGGACAACAAGTATCAGAACACTGTTCATTTCCATAGCAAGAATTCTGCAATCTCCGCTGCACTTTAAGATGTTGCCCATGTCCAAAGAAAGGCGGGCGCTGGCCAAATTCTGACACCATCTAGAAAAAAGGCACACAAAAGGGCATTCCGTCCCTTGTTCGTTATGAAGAAAGTGAACACCTGGCATTTCAGGAATAAAACTGTCATTAATTGTATGAGTTGAAGGACATCAGTGTGACTGTTTAGTACTAACTTTCATTCAAATCACGGTTCTGCTCTGTTTTGTTTTGTAGGCCTTGTCATTCTATAGTCTAAACTAGACGTTCCTGCACCCCACTCCCAAGTCAAAGCCAGGAAACAGAGAGTGTCCTTCAGCATTTAAAATGCTTGCCTCTATGTTTTTCTTGAAAATAGAGCAGCAAGCATACATGTTTCTTCCTGCACACGCCCTGCATCATCCTAGAGTTCTTTCTCATAACATGTGAACCAGGAGCTCTGGGTTCTTGAGGGATGAACAAACCCAAGTTCAGACTATAAAGCACTCCTGGGGTGTTTGCTGCAGAAGGATATGGGCATATGTAAACCAGCACCCTAGCTTGCTTCTGCTCTATTTTAAAGTAGCCGATCATTAACAAGCCCTGAGATGTTGATTCCGGAAGCTTCAATTAAAAGAAATGCATGCAGCAGAATGGAGGGCAACGTCTTCCAAGGACTTGTAGGGAAATAGATTCAAAACCAGTCAGCGTTGGCTGCACTGGGACATGCTAGAGTCCTGGTTCCTATATAAAGCAAGTATTTATGCATTTAACAGTAAATTATTTACAACAACAGTCAGTGAATATGTAAACATTAAGGCTATTCTAAACCTGACACCCAATTGGGAATGATTTGGGCCAACTAACTATTCAATACATTAATCAAATGTCATGTTTTATTACTTGCAAAGTTGGGGCTGCTGTTGCATCAGCTTGTGAAGCTTAAAAATTGTACAACTATGCCACCAGTTCACTAAAAACTAAGAGAAGTGGAAGCACCGGGTGATGCTGAAAGTTAAGCAGCCGGGTGTAAAGCTATATGATTTTTTTTTTAAAGTCTTTCCATTCCCCCTCCCTATCCCAAAAATATATTAAGGCTTCCATAGTAAATCAAGTCACCGACTAGAGAATTCCATCCAACTGAAAAATCTATTTTCTCACAAAATGACAGTCCAAAGAGATGAGAAGCTCATCCCCATTTTTAAGCAATTATTTAATTTTAGCGTTTGTTCCATTTTTCTTGTCAGCCTGATAGAGAATAATGAGCAAATGGGAGAGACAGAGAGAGACCACTAACGAAGTTATCCAAGCCTCCAAGCGTACTCCCAGCCAGGACTGCCGCAGCATCCCCAATAATGGCCATCCCTCACCCGCCAAGTGTTTGCAGCTGAATGGTGGTGAAAATACAACCCTAAACCCCTGCCAAGCTCTCCCCCATCATAGCTGCCATCCCAGGTCCAGCAACTCCCCATCTTTATATATGTCAGTCACTCATGTGCAACAGGAAGTATTCCATGGAGGTTTTCCCAGGGCTTTATTTTTCAGCTGAAAATTCCTAAGTACATCTATAAATGGTTGCCACTTGCACACGCAGACTGTTAGGCAAGTCTGGCCGTTTCAAAGTTGTAGATGAGCAGCTGTCATGCATGGCTCTTTAGGCTGCTAAAATTCACTACTGCGTCAGCAGTTCTGAGTACCTTTGTTTTCTTTCTCCCCCCCCCCCACATTTCTACAATTTGTAATCCAAAACTGCTCTAAGGAGTTCAACTCTGACCTTCAAACTCAGCTTCTATGGAACCTGCTTAGTTCTGATACTATTGTGTCATGGCTAAATATGAAGGACAAGTGGCCTTCAGTCACCTGAGCTCTGGGATGTGCTTACATGCCACTGTGCTGACCAGCTTAGTGTACACCTATCCTGCACCAACAGGTGTAGGCAACCCAGTAAGCCATGGGTAGGTGGGGGGGGGGTTGGATGGGAGCAGGGAGGATAGTCAAAAGATTGTGATATTCTCCTTAATTTCCTAACCTTACCTGAAGGAGCGCTTACATCCATGTACACCCGCCCGCCCCTTGAGATCTGCGGGAGAGGCCCTTCTTCAGGAACCCTCCATGAAAGAAATTAGGAGGGTAGGTACTCGGAGAAGGGCTTTCTCTGCGGTGGTGCCCAATCTATGGAATGCGCTCCCCAGGGAGGTCCGCCTGGCGCCGTCGTTATTTGTTTTTCGGCGCCAGGCGAAGACCTTTTTATTTAAGCGTCATTTTAATTGTTAATATTATTTGCTTATTTTATCTGGCCAGGGCGACTTATTTTATATTGTTAATCTGTTGCATGTATTATATTTTAACTTTATGTTGTGAGCCGCCCCGAGGCTTCGGCGAATGGGGCGGCATAGAAATGTTTTAATAAATAAATAAACAAACAAACAAACAAACAAACAAACAAACCTAATGGATAAGAGTAACACACTCCTTTCTCAGTCCTCACAACTGCTAGCATGGCTCAGCAGCAAGAAAAAGGCAGCAAGAAAAAGGCAACAGGAACCTTTTCTTTCTGCTATTGTTTGTCCCACAAACTTAGATTCCCTCCGAGTTCTGCAAAAGCATACAACTACACATGCTGGTGACAAGGAAGCTGCTGATGGCACCAAAACCAGGGCCTCACAGGCCTCATACTTCAGTGGATCCGGCTCTATGAAAAAGTGATTCTGAGTGAAGGATGTGCAAAGGACCACACTAATGTTTTATGCTTCATTTATTTTTGTGATAGCTTCCCTTTATAGATCACTAAATATTTTAAGGTATTTATTAATTTATAAGCTTTGTAGTGTGGGCTTGAGATTTTCTGTTTTTTGGCATCAGAACCAGACTACTTAAACTGCTAAAGACAGGTGTTGCTACAATTACTGCGTGTCCTCACAATTGCCTGTTACCT
Organism: Varanus komodoensis; assembly: GCF_004798865.1. NCBI lineage: Eukaryota > Metazoa > Chordata > Lepidosauria > Squamata > Varanidae > Varanus > Varanus komodoensis. Next base: position 961,557 of record NW_025335873.1, on the reverse strand, counting down.
GTAAAGAAAGTCTTGACTCTAATACAAAATTAACAAACACTTAACCAGTGGGATGCAGAAAAGTTGTTTATATATACATATAAAATTTAGATGAACAGAGGTATAATCAGGTCTCTTGTTTTTGATCTGTAAGTGAAAAGAACCACAACAAAAAAAGTTTTCTACACTTCGTTAGCTTCAGCATGGGACATCTCTCCAGCAGGTAAAATCATAGGCTATGATCCAAAAAGGTATTTGGGTGAGCTCAGGACAGACGCATATTGCATTCAAATAGAAAAAGTCTCACAGAAGGTTTTTAAATTTCCCACTCCCCTATTGTTTTCTCTAAAGTACCTTGCTAACATCAAGAAAAGAAGCATGAAAAGTCCCAGTATGGTATTGCATCTCTCTCCCTTTTTCCCTCCTGTACCCCCCACACACCCCGACATTTTCTACTCACTGAGGTGGTAACACCAAGGTGGTAGGCTGGGCTTTTGGTCGTCGCTTGGCAGATACCCCCATCTGGTTGGCAGACCGTTTCAAAGACTGCTGATTCAAAAGGCCAGATGCTAGCCCTGCATGGTATTGCAACTAAGAAAAGGGGAGGAGGAGACAAAATATGAAATCAGTTGAAATGCAAAACAAAGCAAAACAAAAACATCCAAACCAACCATAACGAAAATTATTTTTTAATCCCATTGCAGCATTTCACAAGCCCAACCTTTACTCACAACTCAAATGTGATTTGAGTCCAGAGCCAAAATATTTTCTTTAACCAATGCACAGCTTGTGCTATACTAGGAACGTCTCCTGTAAAGCAGAGCTGTTGGAGGAAAACAGCTGATCATTAGCCACATGGTATTTTATTGTTCTTTTGGCAAGCATTCCTACACAGTCTGGAGGCTACAGCACTTTTACAAGACATGTGATCAGGCCTGTGGCATCAGCTATCAACTTAAGAGGTGGCAATTTTGCATTTCACTAGTACCTAGACCTCTCAAAATCTATTCGTTCACTCTTAGACGAGAAACACAAAGCTGGCATTAGAAATCTACAGAGAACCTCAGCAGTTGGCAGACCCACTACCCCAACAATAATGCACTAGTACACAAATATTATTACTGCATTGTGTTCATACCCTGCTTTTTTCCCTCTAGCAAGGAATCCAGCATGGCTTACATGTTACTCTTCCTCTTCATTTTATCTTCACAATAACCCTGTGGGGTAGGTGAGGCTGAGAGTCTGCCACTGGCTCAGTGTCAGCCAGTGAACTTTCATGGCTGAGCAGGGGCTAGAACCTGGATCTTGCAAGTTCCAATCCAGCCCTCTAGCCACTAAACCACACTGATCTAGCAATTTCAGTACAACCTTACCTGTTCAGAGGAATGCTATTGTCTAGGGTTCTAGGCAGCCACCCCCCCCCCCTTTCTCTGGGCTATTATACCTGTCAGGGACTAAAGCGAGCCCTTCCCCCCACCGATATTTTCTGCCTTTCTTTTATAATGAGCAATTAACATTTTGTGATTCCAAGCACCAAAGCATACACGTTCTTTATATCCCAGCTGCACCGGGGGAGGGGGGCTCTTTGTGGTTTTAAAGCAAAGTTTTGCACTTCTGCAAATTCTGGGAGTTTCCTCAGAATGCAGACATGTCCTCTTTGCTTTCCAATGGCCCTGCTTTGGCTCCAATTTTGTTGGCACGGACGGCACTGATTTTGCTACTACAGAGGATGACAGTGTTTCCCATAAGCTAAAGGATAAAGTTAATCAGGGAAAATGCACTGCAGCTCCTCCTGCCATAATCATAAGACTGTGGCCAACCTCCTTTCCATAAGTATTTCACAAGTCAGTAGGCAAAATAACTGAGCCAACTGCTATTCTTTGGAGATCCTTGAGTGGTTCTCAAGATATCTTAAAGATCTTCTAATCTCAATTTTAAGGAAACTATGCCAATTATAAATCCACTTTCTGCATATCATTGCACATTCCTACCTGCACCACTCAATCATGTCAGGAAATGATGGCTGGGTGTTTGACCACACCAAAGAAAATCAATTGATTTGCCAAGTTTCAGAACATTTTGTACAGCACGAAACCCAAAATCAATTATGGTAATTTGTGGGTTACATATTTACAATCACAAATTTTAATAGTTATGTCATTACAGTAATTGATATTAGTTAGTCATTAAAATAATTGATATTTTTTACATTTTCCAGAAAAGATCATTCAAGGAGAAGGGGCAAATGCAACTTAGAAGAACACACAGAGTTTAGAACAGGAAGCTGTATCATTATCATTATCTACATTCCTATATTGCCCACAGCCAAAGTTCCCTGGGTGGTTCACAACATTAAGTCACCCATCCGGATTGCAACATGCTTGACCCTGCTTAGCTTCCGTGATTAGGCAGGATCAGGCACTTGGGCTAAATGAGAAAAAGACTTTCCTATGTCTCTATGTCAAAATGGCAGCCAAACCAACGGATTAAGTACGAGTAGTCTGTGGGACGATACTACAAGACTCTGAGAACCAGAGCACACTGATGCTGCTCCCCAGCCTCTGGCATGCAGAGCCACACTGTCTCTGCAACTGGAGTTTCCACTAAGCTATTGTGACTTAAAGTGGGTGATGATAATTTTTAAAGTCATCTCAAGCTGATGGCCATAGCGACATCCTGTGACAGCAAATTCACATGGAGTTGCTTTGTACCAAGTCCCATTGGTCCAGATCCCTCAGTTCCACACTGACTGGCAGCACCTCTACGGATTCTCAGACAGGACTAGTTCCCAGCTGCAGAGATGCTAGAGATTAGGCAATGCTCAGCCACTTGGACTATGATCAGATCCCATAAGTGAATTATGTGAAGATAAGAGGCAGAGAGAAGTTGAGACACACATGGGAAAATCGCCTCATGGTTATGACTTAGAAACCAGTATAAGAACCTACAAGGGTTGAAGGGGATGCCCCACCACAAATGCAAAGAGGTGCAGCAACAAACTTTGAAGTGTTAATTTGAGGCACACACGGAACCTTGGGTACAGTTGGGTTTTCTAAACAGAAGACAAATACCATAAACACCTTTTGTTTGAAAACTGCTCAGGGGGTTTGATGAAAACAACTGCAAGGCTTAGAACTACTTGTGTAGTTGGTAGGAACCTGTTAGGCACATGCACACTGGGATGGTGTGGGAGGGATTCCATGAAAATTTCCTCTGCTGCAGAAGCTGAGATCAACCAGGTGCACAGCCCATGTGTGTCATGTACAGAAACAATAAGGAGAAAGGGATGTAATATCTACTGAAATACTTTTACCCTCAGAGTCTAAATAGACTCCTCCATCTATCTGAACCTCAACTTGACTGACTGTAACAAAATCACAAGAAAACTGACAGATGTTTTATCAGTAAAATTGAAAGAGGGCAGAAACAATACAGAACCCAAAACCAAAGTTCAACTGGCCATTAACCTCACAGTCTGAAAACACACAGAAATAAGAGTATATTGACCTAGCATCTCAAATCGAGGAGGGAGGGAACCTACTAAGTATTCCAAGCAAAGCACCACAACTGAGATGACTGTGTCCTCACATGCCTACTCACTGAACATCATTTTTATGAAAATGTACATGTATATGCAACACACAAGTGCCTTCCAAATACTTTGAATGCACATGCATGTGTGTTATACATATGATCTATGCTTCCCTCTCCATCGCCCACACCACAGTGAATCCTAGGCACCGGGAACTACTAAGAAGAACACATTTTAGGGTTAATTTCTTTGGTTTGAATGTATTAATTAGGTAGAATGTGTTTAAGTGCAATAACACCTTCAGAGACACTTTCCCAACTAACAAATAGCTTTGTAGTCCATACAGTCTGAAGTTAGGGGAGACCAGCAGACAAAGGAACGGAACCAAATGCTGCTGCTCCTCCTTGCTGTGGGGCAGCCCCCTCAGAGGAACAGAGTGGCCAGGCTCCTCCCCCAGGGGGATATCTTTCAAACAGAGGAAAAATTAATCCATTGCTCATGACTATAAAAGGAGCTCTGATAAAGGAGGTCAAAAGAGCTCTGATTAACAGCACGGGGAAAACAAAGCAGCCTTACTGGAAGCTGTGGACAGCAGATGAGACACACGAGCAAGTGAAATTATTTTCTTGGAAAATGCTGTACAAATTAATGAAACCATCCAGTGACAAGACTGAATTGTCAGTGGCTAGAGTATTCCATACTGCTTAACAGCTTTCTGATTTACGTGGCCAATTTATCGTGTGATCTAGATGGCAATACAAAGATGTATAGCATTCTTAATAAAAGCAGAGCCACTCACTACTAGAGGGGGTGGGGTATCACTTCATTCTCACACACTCATCTTAGGCCAGTGAATTTTGCTAGAATTTGTTTTTCTCCCAAAGATTTCTTAAATGGGAAATCAATGAATCCAAGGGACAGTACAAGTTTGAAAGACAACATTTCAAAATGTCAAGCACCCCCGTTTTCGATCTTTGCTGCTAGAATTTGCAATGAGAGCAATATGTGTCACCTTTTACGGAATCAAAGGCACCGGTAACTTGGCAGAAGAAGCCCCCCGCCCCCAATGCAAGGCACTTTTTCCTTCCTCTTTTTTCCATGGCATCCTATTAAGACCAGTGCAAGCTCAGCCATTTAGACCCCGCTGACACCTCTCTGGAAGAGACAGGCTTGTTATATAGCAAATGGTGGCAGTGGGGGCCCTTCATCCAATTTAGACAGTCTACACAATGGAAAGGACACATATCTACACTATTCAGAGCTGAGTTTTGAATTCTGCCATTCAAAAAAAAATCCGATGTTGAATTACCTTGGTACAGTTTCTACTTTGGAGGGCATATCTAACAGTTCAAGGATTATTATTATTATTATTACAAAACACACATTTTGTCCTTGAAGGACAACTCTTTGGATTGAGCTACTTTTGTTAATCGTTTACAATACAGGCGCTCACTCCCTCTGCCCTCCTACTACTGCTTCCAGGAACAGAGATCCAACTGTCAAGATCTATAAGGGGCCATTAAATATTTACCAAACCATCTTTATAATGGGAGAAAAGGTCAAAGTTAATAAAACTGACAGGCAGCTCCTGTCCAACCTGATTTATACATTATTTAAGCACCATATACTGTGTTTCACAGAACAGGTCCAATTCTTTTTAGCAGGAACATTTTTCTTAGCCTTTGGGCCTAAAGATGCTAGCAAAAGACTACAGTCAATTCAGAAAATATGGTCCATAAAAATGTAAAATGTAATACAGAATATGAGTGGCAGAGGTATTTAGGTTATATTTCTGCCCATGGTAACTTAAGGATTTCCTTGACAGTCATTCATTGTGTGTTACAAAATGACTGTTCTGGAAACCTTTAATACTGGGAATTTTCCCATTACTAATACCAGCATTTAGTTGGAGGGATGTCTATTGGACATCACACCAAACTATGGTTAAGAAAAGTTAACCAAGGCTTGCAACTATACTTGCACAGACAAAATGGGATATCTGATCCAATCAGACACTCGAGGCTGCTTCAAGTCATCATAAATGATGATTCTCATGAGAATGTACCACTACAAAGAAGAGCTTTTACTTCTGTTTTAAATTAAGCACACCTTGCCACAGCGTCCACATCTGGACAAGCGTGCCTCAACACTACCTCCAGTGGCAGAAATCCAAGGCCTGAGAAAAATTAAGAGGGGGTCCACATTATCAAATCTGAAAGGTTTTAAAGGTGCTCCAATCATTCCCATTCTCATCTTAGCCCAGGATTCTTACCTAGTGGCATGGCTCTTGCCCACAAACCAACTATCTGAGCCTTTATCTTTTCATACACCTTCTTCTCAACCTCACCAGCTCTCTTCTCCAAGCAGATCAATTCCCCATTATCCCAGCTCTTCTCGAACAGACCAAAAGACAAGAACCAACTGAACAGCTTACATGGAGCAATTTAAGGGTTGCCTTTAACCATATTCTTCCAATAAAAACTGACCCACATATTCTGTCTTTCTCTACTTACAATGTCAGACATCACTATTGTCTCCCTCAAACTGCTGTCAACAGTAGATTCCATTTTGCTTGCAAAATGCAAAACACTAAAGGGCTCACAGATTAAATTCTGTCTTATATTTGCTGTCCCTGAATGCTGTCATTCTAAATAAGCAGCAGCAAAGCAGATCCCCCAAGGTTTGGAAACCTTATTAAAGTGAGTTCCTGAAAAAGATTCTGCCTTGGGGAATTCTAAGCACCTGCTAACCCCTCTACTATTATTGTAGCATCCCATCATGGTCATTAATACAAAGGTAATCTTAGATGATAAAACAGCAACAACAATGCCATATTCTACATATAATTATGCATTCATTATTCTCAATTTGTCCATCCCACAGCCATTTCAACCTCTTATCCTCTAGTTGAACCAGGGGAGGGAGCTATAAAACACCTGAGGTCTACCAAGATTAAAGGATTCCCCCATGTTCTACACACTGTATCTCACTAAGGTAAGAAACTAAATTGCCCTGGCTACTTCAGCAAACACAAACAAGGAAAGAAACACTAGCCATCCATCTAGCAGTCAAAACTACAGATAAAGTTTTTTTTAATTGTGCAAAAACCAACTAACCAACCAACATAGTCTCAGTGAAATATTATTCTGCTCAAAATCATAAAATTTTTATTTGTAGAAGGGGCAGAGGGAATTGTATTTAGAGGCATATTGCTATACAGGCCAGGAGAAGTGGGTTAAAATCCAAATGCTTAACATGTCCTCCAGGTAGAATGCATAGAAACATAGAAACAGAGTGAGTCAGGTCTCCTGGGCCATCTAGTCTGACCCTCGGTTCCAGCCAGCTCCACTCATGACATGCCTACCATGTGCATGTCCAGCCTGTCCTTAAACACCCTCACCGATGGGGCTTCAACCATCTCCTGTTAAAGCCCATTCCATACCCTAGGGGTCCTAACTGTCAGGAAGTACTTCCTGGCATCCACCCTAAATCTTGGTTTCCTGAACTTTGCTCCACTGGAACGTGTCCTGTCCTCCACTGCAGGGGAAAAAAGGGCATGACCCACATCTGCGTGGCACCCCCTCATGTTCCTGTACATCACTAACACGTCCCCTCTGAGTCTCCTCTTCTCCAGGCGGAAAACATCCAGCTCCCTCAGTCTCTCCTCATATGGCTTACCCTGCAAACTAGCCACTGTCTTAGTGGCCCTTCGCTGCACTGATTCTGACCTTGTTACATCCCTCTTGTAATGAGGGTCCCAGAATTGAACAGAATACTCCAGCTGCGGGTGCACCAGAGTCGTACAGAGTGGCAGTAGTACCTCTCTCGATCTTGAAGCCACGCTTCTGGCTATGCATCCTAGGGTGGTGTTCACCCTCTTGGCCTTCTGAGAAAGTGAGAGCGCACTATGCTAGCCCACAAGCATGCTACAGTTCTACAGGAGAACAAGGAAAACACAAAATTCACCCAGGAGAAGCCACACCTTGTTTTTAGGGTAAAATTTTTATAAATAACTGGACACATTTCATCCTGCCTTTCAGACAAAAGGTTGTCTCTCCAAACAGCTCATATCAAAGATTCAACCTAGCGCTGATGGCAGGTATTGTACATAAATGAAAATGAGCTACAGGGTCTGTCCGAAAGTTTACAAACAAGGAAGACAAGACACAGAAGGGAAGGAAACCAGAAGAGAGAGGCAGAGCAGGGACACTGGTTAAACAGTGCCAGAAGTGATGAGCTGCAAAACAGGTATTGAGAACCAGTCTGGACCAGACTAATCTTGCTTGAGTAGAATTTCCAAGTGGCCCATCTCAGGAACCATGTTCCAGTGATGGGCAGGGCCAATGTTAAAAGAGAAGGAGGGGAAGAAAAACAAACATACCAACTTAAGGGCCAGTAAATACACCTTAGGTGAGGCACTGGGTCAACTATTCAAACAGGCGAAAAACTGCATAAAAAGGCAGGAAACCACCAAAAGCACCATCTCCATAGTGATGCCTCACCTCTTTTTGTCAGGTGCCAACAAACATGTTCTTTTGATGATTAAGAGCCTATTTGATTACCCTGGCTTTTAACAACTGTTGTTAATTGTGTGCTTTTGTAATGATGTACTGTTCTCTAGTTTGCTGCAGACTGCTTGGGGACTTTTTAAATGGGAAGTGCTATATAAATATAAATAAGAAATAAATGAGTTGTAGTTGGAATAAAGAGGGCATAATTCTGGGGACCCCCTAAGTGTCATACTCACCAGTGGTGGTGGCAATAATTAAAATTATGACAAATAAATGGTTCCTTCAATAATCTTATGTTCCAATTACCATAAAACAAACCACATTTTCATTCAAAAGAAATATGACTTTGGAATCTGCTTCAGAGGCAGGTCACAGGGCTGTATTTTGTGTACTGTGGCAGTTTTAATAAAGTTTTAAAATAACCCTTTCTACAAGGATCGTATGAGGTCAAATGGGCACTCTGGTTGCAGAATTTATGCACTGGAATATAGTTTGTTACTGAATGATAATACTGGTTGGAGAAGAAGAGCAGCATGTTCAGTAATTCTTGTACTATTTTAGTCTGTAATAAAGTACAGAAAATTTGCATAGAATGCATAATAAACAAGGCTGCAAACTTAAAGTGACAGGTCAACTAAAATTTTGGTTTATTAATTGGCAGGGTTACAAGTTCAGGATACAATTACCCACTTTTAGGCCATTTTTGTTCCAGAGAGTTTACTGTAAGAAAGGGTGAAAACTGCTAAAGATGGTGCTTCTTCTTACCATCCTGGAGGAAAGAAGAACAGACCACTAGAAACAGGGTGTGTTGCAAGCCACCCACTTCCCCCATCCATGCACACCTGCAGCAAATGGCACAAAGAGCTGCCCATCTAAATCAACTTTTAAATAATAGATTAAGTGTCATAGCCACAGGATTCAGGAAATCATCTTCAGAGAACCAAGATGACGACTTTAAATCAGCAATATGCATAAAGATGTCTCACATGATTAGAGTCAGAGGAAATATTTCACGATCTGTCAGCTTTCATCCTTGTTAACAGGCAAGCCATTACAAGAAAATAAACTGATTGCCTCTAGTACAGACAAATAATATACCCTTTCTAATAAATCATATCAACACACACACACAATCATTGACCTGCAATCTCTCTTCACAGCCATGAAAAGCAGTCCATTAATGCACCACAGCCAGTCAAGAATGTTGCAGAACCACAGATGAGGCAGGCAATTGTGTCAACGTCATCACAAAATGTTTTCTTTGTTCATTTTGCTCTGCGTGCCCCACCCCATGTAGCCCACATGCTCAATTTCTGTTTAAGAAAATATATGTACCACTTTCCATTGGTTTTTTTAAACATCCCAAAGCAGTTTGCCAAATATGAATCTTTCTGGCTTTTAAGGCAATCTACAGAGATCCCTCTCTGAGTGCCCCCTGCCTTTGGGAGTTTAGCAAATGTTGACTGGGGAACAGTCTTTTTTATGGTGGTGCCCTAGCTGCGGAATATTCTCCATAGGGACACTAGCTTGGCATCAACCTTGCCGAGCTTCAGACATCGGCTTAAAACAAATTTATTCACTCACTGAGTGTCACCTTCTATAGGATTTTTACAGCAATTCTGTTGTTTTATGCAGTTTCTTCTGCTGTTTTTATTCATTTTGCATTGGGATTTTGCTAGTTTTTAATTTTGTTCTGCACTATCTATTCTCCTTGGAAGTTGTCTTTTAGCACTGAAAGGTTGGGAACAAATCTTTTAAATAAAATTAAATAAAGACACCAAAGTCCAGACAGATACATTAGTTTTCATAAGATTATAACTTCTTCAAGCATGTCCACTGGAGAGCCATCAGCTGTACAGCCATGAATTCAATTCTGTGTCAGATTTCTAAACAAACACTTCTGTGGTCATGGTATTAGCCTTTCCCAGCTTTTTGAAAATCAATCAATCAATCAATCAATCAATCAGAGTGCACACGTGCGTGCGCGCGCGTGCGCGCGTGTGTGTGTGTGTGAGGCTTAAAAGTAAGTATTATTTATACTCTCAAATTGGAGTCTTTGCAGAGTACTTTCCACAATTTTCCTGCCACAGTATCTTGCACATTGCGAACAATCCTGGGGAATGGCTCTGGGGCATGTTCTGTTCCCCAAATTCTGCTCAGGTCTGTATGATACTGTGTGGACTGCTACCATATCCCAGAAGATACACTGTCCCTCTTCTGCTGGTCACATAGCAAAAAAGATCAACAGCAATCAGCAGGTTTTCAGGAAGCTTGTCCATCCTAGCTGCCATTGCCCTGACTCCAAATTTAAGCTGGGTCAACTGTGCTGACAAAAGCAGGCTTCCTAACTCGTTCCTTCATAAGGCAACCTTCCCAACCTTTCCTTTCAAGCACATTAGGGACAAGTGGCTTCAAACTAAAGTCTTTATTGTGTTAAGTTAGGCTGGCCTTGTGATAAAAGGAAAATATATAAAGAACCATTTCCAGTCAGAACAGGCAATACAGAGTTTTATGGAAAATATATAAGGCAGCATAAACATTTATAAAATAAATATCTGGTGCAGAATTGCTTCCTGAGAATCTCAGTTTCTATTTTTAAACCTGTGATTGGTGTTGCACTGGGACTTGGGAGATCTGAGTTCAAGTTTCTATCTAGACATGAAACTCGTTAGTGACTTTGGGCCAGTCACTGACTCCTAGAACGACCAATGCCAAAGGGCTCCTGTGAGACTAAAATGTAGAGGAGACATGTTTAAGTCACCTTGAGTTTCTGTCAAGAGGAAACAGAGACGGGACAAGCATGTAAGGGAATAATAATGGTCTACTCTTCATGACTGCAAAGTTACATGACATTTGACTTTTGAAATAAAAATTAAAAGGAGAGAGTGAGCCAACATGGAGATGCATATTATAAAACTCCACGGTTCTATAATGTGAAGAATCATAGAATCTAATACCACATCCTGCATTTTCATGGAAATGCAGCAAATATAGATTGCCCAACAGATGGAGTCCCAAAGAAAAAGGGCATTATCAAGGCCCAGCACTCAGGAAAAATGACCAGAGAAAGAGAAAAGAGAGCATTTTAAAACAGTTTATAAAAGTTTATATGTTTCTGAGGTGCACACTTCTCAACCTAGTTACAAGGCAACAAATTAGAAAGGTATGAAAATATTATTTTAGCCTATTTACATGTAACTTCAACAGGTTTTCTACAGCATTTCTAGGCTTTATTCACCTTCAACTCAGTATCAAATGAGCATAATTAAATCAACATAATTACTTAAATGTAAAGGTGTCAAGTTTTTGAACCAAGAATTTGCAGCAGCCTTGCAACTGAATGATCAATCAATCCTCCAGGATGCAGTGTGGGAGAGAAGGCAAGCCCTGCTATGCCATTGCTTCTGCTAAGGAGCTGCCTTCCTCAAGTCAGGCCATCATCCAGCCATTCCAAGCTACAAAAACTGCGAGAGGGAGGCAGGGTGGCTAGGGCTCTGCAGAGATGTGGGCAACTTTTGGCTCCTCTTCTCCTCGAACTGTTGAAGTTTCAGCTTTCTATCTCAGAACTGGTGCCTGGATTTATTTCTCTACCCTTCTTTCTCCCAATTCCTTTATTTTATTTCATTTTATTTTTACATCATGTCTTTTGATTATAAGCCTCAGAGCAGGAATTGTTTTATTACAGATATCACAACAAGCTCTAGGGTTCTTTTTCAGCTGAACAGTGAGGTAAAAATGTTTTAAGTAAAGCCTGCACACAAGTTGTAGCCTGCAGGAGAAAAAAAGCTTGCTCTTTACTCATAAGAGGGGCGGGTGGAAAAAGAACATACAAAAAGAGTTTAAAAGGCAAGCTAGGAAACAGGATTGGCTTCCATGTGAGGCACAGAAGAAGCACAGTGCCCTCCTTCACAGGGAGCACAGAAAATACCAGAGGTTGCAGGAGAAAGGGAGGAAGTCCCCCCACCTATGGAATGCACTCCCCAGAGAGGTCCACCTGGCGCCGTCTTTATTTGCTTTTCGGTGCCAGGCCAAGACCTTTTTATTTAAACAATATTTTAATTGTTAATTGGTTGTTTTTATTTATTGGTTTTTTTAAATTATGGCCAAGATACTCTGAATTTTTAATGTTATTCTATTCTATGTTTATTTATTCTCTTTGTAAGCCGCCCCGAGGCTTCTGCGATGGGGGCGGCATAAAAATGTTATAAATAAATAAATACCCCTCCTCTGGCTGCCCACAAACAGCTCACCTACACCTGCAGGGACCAGGCGAATGGGTAAATACAGGGCTGTTCCAAAGAGTCCGAAATCCAACATAAATTCAAACTTCTTCATATGTTCCTCAAAGAGTTAAATGGTGAATGTTTTAACACAAAGAAAACCCATCAGATTTGATTGATAAAAGTAGTTTTTAACTAAGCCTGCAAAAGTGAAAACTGGCAACATCACCCCCCCACACACAGTATAATTTGCTTCCTTCGCTTTTTTCAATGTAGAACACATAAATCAAAGAAGTGTTAAAGAGACCCATATATCACAGAGTGGCATTTCAAAACTATTTACGGAGTCAATAATATTCTGAACATGAAAACAAAAATGTGGCTGTAAAAGATGAATACATGAAAAAAGCAGTTGCAATATCAAAATGGGGTTAATTAAGTCTGGAAACAGATATTTCCCAAACACATTAAGTTGTTTAATAAAACTGATCCTAGCTGGCATGATTACAAAAACAAAAGATAATCTATTTTCCTGCACACTTGCTCTAAGATTTTTTGTTATTAATCTGAATATTAGCTCAAAATGAATCTGAAATATTCACAAGGAGAGGGTTCTGAAAGTATTTAAGTAACACGCACTTATACAGGAAATGTTCAAATAGCAAGTCCTCCCCTTCAATTTTAAGACAATGTGCTATTTATCTTAACATGTTTTTCTAAACATGGTGAGTTTAACTCACCAGAATCCCTCTTCTTTTCAAAGAAGTAGATATTTAAGATAATCCATCTGTTGAAGTAATCTGAACCTGAACTGATGTAAATCAAGCCATTTGTTTGTAGAAACACTTATTTTCCAAGACAGATCTCCTTTTACCACGAACTGGGGGAGTGTGGAAGAGAAGATAAGGGGAGCAGAGCAAAATAAACACTTCCATGTCTTTTCTGCCACACTGGGGCAAATATTTAAAAAGTGTAAGAAGTCTAGTAAGGCTCAGAAAGCATGCATTTTGTGAAGTTTCCCAAGGAGCATCACATAAGACTTTCTTATGAGAGATGAAGTCTTCCAGATACACTACACTGCAAATTAGGAGTGGCCATTCTGCTGGCTTCTCAAAGAACTGGAAGGAAATATGGCAAAGAAATTCAGGAAAATGGTCTTAAATCTTTGAATGTCTCTTAGCATGAAGCAACACCTTTTCCTTCTGTTCACTGGTATCCTTTTCTCCCCAAACTCAACGGCATTCAAGACTTTAAAACTCTTTTTTCATTCTAGTATTCCACGTGAAATGTAGTGTTCCGGTGACTTTTCCAGACCTCAAGCCACTTGCTTGGATTGTTTCCATCCAGACAGTCTGGCTGTCAAATAAGGTGCAGAGATGAAATCCAGTTTGCTATATGCAGAATGGTTTCTCTCAAGTCCAGAATTTGCTTTCAAAAGTGAATATTTAACAAGGAATGTGTTCATCAAACAAAGCCTGCAGTATTAATAGGGAGAGAAAAAGAGAGCGAGCCCATGTGAAGAACAGGACCTGAGAAAATGGGATTGAAAAGGGCATTTGTCTGAAGGTCTTTTTTCCCTCAAGGAACTGGAGTCAGTTCACCATACTCAAACAATTTTTGTGTCTAGTTTTGCTGCAATAATTAGAACTTTTTTACAATAGCAGATGCCTTTCCTCCCACACATCAATTAATTTGCAAAATGCACTCAGGTTATAGAAATAATGAAGTGCTGAATATTTTTCTATTGGCAAGCTCTGATATCGGGAGGTAGATGCTGTAGGCGAAGTGTAAAACACTCGCCGCTGCTAGATCCACACCAAAGTTCTGTCACACAGAACTTGGTCAATAACTAACTAGTGATGTGGGGCAGAAAATTCTCCAAAATAGGAAGTTTTCTAGAATTTTTTTTTCAGAGTTTCATTTTTCCACACTAAAATTTTAATTGCCTAAGCTCACAATCACAAATATAATATCAGCCAAGCTTTACAATTTCTTTCCTTAATTAATGCTTTTCATATTATTATCACACATATATATGTAAATACATTTACATCACTTTACTAAATGCATGTCTCATAGTAGAATGCAATTAATATGTATAATATTAATAACAGCATGATGCTAAGGGATGGCTTATAAACCAATCAATCAATCAATCAAATAAATAAAGTGGTGAGAACAAAACTGGTTTATGCAATAACACACACAGTTCTTTAGGATGTTAAGATCAGAGTGACAGTTTTCAGTAGCATTGTCCTTTTCTTATATTATTATTTTATGTCTATACTGCAGGTAGCCAAAGCACTCTAGGCAGTTTACAACCAAGTATGAACATAATGAAAGATGTAAATTAAACAGTGTAAGGGAAATACACACTGTTGTCTTTAATTTTTCACATTTATTCCAATAACATATCTAACATTTAAATCCCATTTAAAGTGTGCTCCCCTCCAAAAAAATATTGAGTCAAATACTTGCGGTATATTGAGACAAAACCAGGGTAACTTTAAGCCTCGCTGCTTAGTAAATACAAGTAAAATAAACATGCTAAATCTCTCTCATCTGAGGCATCAAAACATTTTCTATTGCAAAGTGATATTTTCTCAATACAAATGGTCCTGATTTGCACTGCAAAATTTTACCCTTGTGTCAGAGGAGAATTATTTAAGTTGATTTGAATTGCATGAATAGGAATGAGAAATACAACAGTATGTGTACGAAGCGTTTGGTTTGGAAAGGGGAAAATATTGATAAGACGGACATAACCACCATCTTAAGGGAGGCTACTAATGCACTTTTGATTTCATTTGGTGTTGGTCTTCTGGAACTCACCTCCGGGGTGGCTGTGGGCTCCAAAATCTCCCTACCACACCGCACCACATTTAGGGGTATATGTATGTGTGTACTCCTATTGCACAGCTGTAGAATAAGCTAGTTTTCTAAACTTTATACATTACAGTGAAAACATGTTTTATTACTACTGGGTTTTAAATGACAAAGGTCTATTCTGAAATTCATCTAACTCCAAATTTAGTCCAAAGGTTGTGTGAATGTGACCACAGCTTTTCATGTAATTTCTCACTCTAAAAATCCTGCAGCGCTGAGTTACAACAGAACAGCAGGCTTAGTATGACAGGGGGGTGAGTTTTCCCATTGCAGGCACAAGCTGCTTTCATGGTAATTCAAAAATGCATTTACATTTATGCATAAAACTTGCAATGGAAAAGAACAAACATTGGACAAGGGCTGTGGAGATGACAACAGGAAGAACAGAATTTGAATGCAAATCTTAGACCCAATTCAGGATTTTGGCAATCTGCATGCAATGAAGAATTGTTCAATGGGAAGCAGTATATAAACATTGCTGAGAATATCATCATCATATCAAAGATGCATGTGGAGGAACTAGCAGGGGATTGCATAAAATAATATATAATTTATATCCTGCCTTTTTCCAAGGATCTGATGTGTACATGGGTTTCTTCCCACACCCACCATATGTTATCTTCAAAGTAATTTTGTGAGGTAGCTTAGGTTGATTGGCCTGAGGTTACTCAGAGTGCTTTTTTGGGTGATTAAGGACTTGAACTGCATCTCCCAGGGCTAGCCTGACAGTTTAGTCACTACACCATACTGGTTCCCACTGAGATACCTAGTGTATGAACTGAAGCCAATACTGAGGCAATTCATACAATCATTTCCAACACACCAGCTCCACAGGGGCACAACCTTATATATGCAAAGGGGAGCATGGCGGGTGTGAAAAGAATCTTTGAAAACTGGTGACACCATTTGAAGGAGGTGAGCTTTTGTTCTTTGATCTGTAGGATGAAAACAGACCAGAACCGAAAGCTATGTATGGGTCATCGCTTCCTGTCTTCTTGAACTGGCCAGTTTCAGCACTCTTTTTATTCAACTGTATTATAATCCCATTAACTCAGCAACAATGCAGCAATTCAGTAAGAACACTATGTTGGAATGTTAGAGTTCTCCTTGAGATTCCAGAATATATTATTCCACTCAATAAATTCAGCAATATCTTAAAATACACACAGAACACATTAACATAGATGTATAAAGTTTATAGCAAAGTGGCTGCAAATAAGAGACTCAATGTTAATAAATGCTTAAGAGACTGCACTATTAATCAAGCTTTTGGGGCCTTTGCATCTCTGTTAAATTCCTTGGGTCACTAACATTAGGTCTAATATTAGTGGGTGTTAAATGACAAAGGACAAATACTAGGACAAATGCAGTACATTTCCAGGATTCGGAGAACTTTTCCAAAGATCCTCAAATTTAATGAAATTGCACGCACTCACACAGACACTTCTTGGGGTGGAGATATACTTAAGAGGAGAAAAGAGTGTCCTAAATGCCACAATTTAAAAGTAGTGAGACTCTTCTCAATGGATCCCAAGTTCCAACTCCCTCATAATCAGCATTCCATCATTCCCATCTGCATATGCCACTATTTTGCAGTTGGAACCTACACTTGCCCCAAACATCTGAAACAAGCCAACTCTTTTGATTAACAGAGTTTGTCCCCAATTGTCAAGACCGCATCATTGTTAAGATTTCATAGTCATAGTTAGGAATGTACATAAATTATTTCTGCTCATGCACAATCTGAACAACATGGCTACCCTTTACAAAATCCTTATATGAACCAAAGGACCTGGCAGCAATCCTAAACATAATCAAAATTTTCCACTCAGTTGTACAGTTGCCTAGCTACTATAGAAAGAACAGTCAAGGTTAATACAAAGGCCTAAGAAATAATACACATTCGAGCAGCCTTCCCTAATCCTTTCGACCAGGGGTCAGCAACCCACGGCTCTGGAGCTGCATTTGGCTCTTGAATCCCTCTGCTGCGGCTCCGTCGCTCACAGTCCCTGATCTGTGACCCACGCCGGCATGGCACAGCCCCCAATCTGTTGCATAAATGCAACACACTATAGTTTTTTTATACATAGCATAAAGGTAAAAAATGATATATGCAGTGTTGCTTTCATTTTAGAGGTCACAAGAGTTTTGCGGCTCCCGGTGTTTTCTTTTCTGTGGGAAACGGGTCCAAACGGCCCTCTGTGTGTTAAAGGCTGCCGACCCCTGCTTTGGACCAACACATCTGGAGAGCACCATGCTCACCATCCCGAGGCAGTCTGATCAATCCTTACACTAGCCAGCATGTAAATTAAATATCTAGGGGCCTTTCTGGAATTTTTACAGATTAGGGTGGGGATATTTTATAAACCTTAGCTGGATAAAGCAGCTTGAAAACAAATTTGAATGTCTGACATTTTAAAAAACTCTTATTGCTTTAAATAGTCTAGATAGTAATATAGGCAGAATTATTTTTAGAAGGCACAGTGTTCTAGTTGGCCACGTTTTGTTAAACTTTTATATCATATTCAGTTTCAATTTGAGATTGTCATACAAGGCAACAGTCTTTTCTTCTGAACTAATCTGCAAGACACTTTCTCAGCTTGGCCAGTTATATTAATAATAAAGCAGTACCAATCTCAGAAGCAGCAATGTAACATTAACACATGCAAGCCTAACACAAATGGAAATGAATTGTGTATATTACCAAAGTTCCTTGGAAGTAAAAAGGTGGAGAAGGTCATTCCAGTGAAGATCAATTTAAATTTAGCTTTTCCCCCTGCAGGTATGCAATCTTGTTGTCCCTAAAAAATAGACCAAAATGCCCCCAAAATAAAATACATCCTAACACCAGGTTTTCTGACACCTGGCCACAAATGTGTACCATTTATTAATTCAAGAGGAAGCTGAAGAGAACCATGTGTAGAGAGAACACAGAGATGGTTATGAAGAGACACCTTCAAGCTTATAGAAATGTATAGCCATCAATCTCACAAAAGAATTCTTTGCATTAAGGAAATTGGCGCAACACAACAGCTTACCTGTATTTGTGGTTCTGCAAGTAAGAATATGAGCAGTTACATGTGAGAAAATACCCACAAAAACCACCGCCAGTTTCAAATACATCAGCCACTGTCCATGCAGAAAGGTGCCTGGTGCATGGAGGGCAGGCAGAAGCCAATACCTTTCACAGGCACATAAGAAAGGATAATAATAGGAGACCATGACCCTGATGGGAAATGGGTAGGATGCATGACTGCCAGTATACCAATTTGAAGAATGGCCTTTACATGTAAGCAGCTACAATTTCTTCTTCATGGATTTACCTGCAGCCCCATGTATGGGACATGAATGAGATTACTAATCAAGACAGAGGAGAAGGAGATGGTGAGGAGAAAAGATCACTTGGAAAAGCTTGTTTCTTGCTTAGTACATAGATCCAGAGCACAGCATTCAAAAATGAAAACAGTGTGGGCTGGTCATCGCTTTACAAGTATCAAAATGCAGTCTATAGAAGTAGTTATAAATCTGGTGCAATGAGGGAAAACCAGAACTGGACACTTAGTTCCTTGGGTGCTGTACTAAGGCAGAGCCGGGGGAAGCTATCTGTAAGTCACTCATCACTTATTCCCACTGTTGAACAAGAAAGGCCAAAGATAGCTGCCAAATGAATGGTTAAAGATGATGAAGGAAGAGCAGCAGAACGCAAGCAGGATCCAAAAAACAAATGTGCCTAGATCTCTGAAATGTAGACTTTATTAAGCATGTGAGACCAAAGTCATGAAAATCTGATTCAGCCATAACCACAATGTTTTCAAACAGAGACAGACCAACCTGCAACGCAGAAAGGAGGGTTTTTATTTGTTATTTAAAATACCATATCATTTAGCTAAACAGACCACCATATATTGCTGTTGATAATGGAAGACAACCCTAACAACTACAGGCAGCATAAAAACATAAACATGAAGGTAGAAACATATCTGATTTTCCCAGTATTACAACAGCTAGCAGACTGCATGGTTAGTCTTGAAGAGACTAACCAGAAGAGTGATGCTTGCAGCTAAACTATGAGCAACAGGGAAGTCAAATGGGCCTACCTAGGAAGACTACTTACTGAAGGACGCCCTGTCTCACAGGGTGTCTCTACCCATACATGTAGCAATGATGGGACACAAGTCAGTGCTTAAGATAAACATATGAATGCATAAGTAAAGTTCACATGGGAAACTATGATCCTTATGGTTTAGAGAAGTTGTCCAACAGCTCTTGCTCATACCTCCTGTCTCTTAGCAGCTGTATCCCTCTAGCCTCAGTGGAAGAAACAGCAAGCAAAGTATTAATGCAAGTCAAAGCCCACACAACACTTCAATTCCAAGTCCCACTGACGGTGCACATAGCTTCAAGTTATTGTGGGAAAAGAACTATGATGGAGACTTTAAATTTTACCAACCTATTTTTAGTTTCTTTTACTCCACTTGACTGGTCATACTCAAGAATATATAAGCACTTTTCTGTATCTAAACTGTACTCGTGTCTTTCAGCAAGTGCCTATCAGCTCAATGAAAACATGATCTAGCCTTGCTTTCCCACTGTATATATCTAGTAAATTTCAAGTCAGTCACATGGGGAGGGGGGAATATACAGATTCTTCAGTATGTCAGTATACAGAGCAAGCAAAGATTGTTCTAATTCCCTTTTTTACTTTATTATTCATGAACTAAAGAGAAATGAGCATTCATCTTTGTTGCAAGTACCTGCAGTGACTATTGCAAGATAGAACATTCAATTCAATTAATGTGGTTGCCCACAATGGTTTCTTTTGGCACGTTTACTAAAGGGATAAAATCACAAATATTAACTCCCCCACAATGATGCCAGTAACAGTGAGATGCATAATTACACAGTGCTGTAAGTAGTTGGGCTTCTATAAACATTCTGGCTAAGATCCAATGGACCATGAGCAGAAGAAATACTTATTCATGCAGTTCTCTGTGCAAGGATCATCGTAAGAAAATGTGAGACATAAGAGACAATTCAACAAAGTGCTACTGCTTTTTTTAAAGCCACCAAAATCGTGAGCATGTAAGAGTCTCCCTGAAAATACCTTTAGGACATATACATGTTTAGACAGAAAAGGTCCTACATCTGCTGGCATGCACTGGACTGCACTATCTGTGAGTTTCTTGTACTCAGACATCATCGGCTGTTGGGCACAATAGGATAAAATTAAATAAGTAAATGATCCACAGATGTGTCCATTGCAAGATACTCAAGCAAAAGTATTACTTCCATGAGCTACAGCAAGTGAAAGACCTTTGGTGCCTGGCCAGAAGATGAATCTCAAACATCATTATATGGGGAAACCTTCAACTGAGTTAAGATTCCTTTATATATGATAATACATATTATCATAAATATTCTGCTCTTCCACATTCATACTTACATACCGAATATGCAATTGTGTGTCCATTTAGTTGGTTCTAGACTTAGTCATGCTAAATCCCATTAAAATCAATAGCAATTAAGTCAGTCATAACCAATTTAAATCCATTTATTTCAAGAGGTATGCTCTAGATACTTCGGATCAGACGATTACAGCTTTTAAAGTGCAGCCCCACATTTTGAGGCAAACACAATTACTGCTATATGATAGTACTTGACGGAGCTGGGGCTGATTTATGTTCATGGGTATGTAACATTCTCCTAAAACACAAGCCTATGCATGGTTAGATGGGAAAAGTCCTGTAATTCCCAGCACAGCTGGCTGAGAAAAGCTGGGAGTTGTAGGGCTTTCTTCTATCTAAGTATGCGTAGGACTGTTCTCCTAATGTATTTTAGCAGCTCCTGTTGAGGTGGGTACAATCCTTTTTGACAGAGTTAAGATTATAGTGAATATATTCATGCTTTTGTAAGTTTGATGTTTGACT